>NW_028270177.1:19343083-19428083 GCF_037043375.1 Chiloscyllium plagiosum
GTGGACGGGCCACCAGCTCACAGGAGAAATCCTCATCAATGCTGGTTGAGTTGGGCAGCTGAGCCCCCCATTAGATTAACTCTCGGGACCCGCATTATGAGCAAGGCCACGCCCTTTCACCACCATTTCCATTCACTTTCATCAGGAGGTGCTAGATAACCATCAGGAACAGGAACAAAGGCCAATCTTTCCACCCCTAAACCAGGTACATTGTAGAACTGCCTAAACAGAGACACGTTAATTTGGCACAGTATGAAACCACCCTGCTGTGTGTAACTTAGCTACATGGGCCAGCTAGGAGGAGGGATGAATTAGCAAGTCCACTTTGTTGTTTAGAGGCCCAATTACCCATGAAAATTTACAAATGTTCCTTAAGCTCCCAATAAGACCATGACACGCTGACATCACTGTACCTCAATTTAATAATAATTCAGTGACAACTTTAAGTTTTATCAACCACTGATCCGAAACATCCTGGTCACATCTTAATACTCCCAATTTGGATCAAGGGATTTCCACGTTTGCTACTTTTTTTTCTATATTAGAAAGGCCAGGAGTGGTCAGAATAAAAAAATTGTAAAACAGTGCCGATTTAATATTTACACTAGCAATAATCGTGCTTTGCACCAGCACAAAGCTTTCAAATTACGACCCACACTATAAGAATATTCCAAATCGATGCTTATGATATTTTGTAGTTATTTCTTGGAGGAGTGTTGACAGATGACCAGGTGTGAGACAGGTTTACAATGAGTGCTGCATTCCGTCGACACAATGGACTATTTTTCTGCCACTATTACAGTAGTTCAGCCACGCTCAAATTTTTCACAGTGCACTCACCTTGCTCGCCTTCAGCACGGTGATCTGTTCCTCATATACAGTATCTTTGTTCTTTTCTAAGAAGCCCTCACACTGGTACTCAACCTGGTAAAGACCATTTGGAACAACACCAGATTTAGGTTAATGAATAATCTGCACAACTTCCTGTAAAAGGTCACAGTTCAAGATTGACCCAAAACAAAACGCAGGAATTTGGAGATCTGTGTGACACAGCAATGCAAAGTCAATGGAGTGGAGAGCACTAGATCTGCTATTAAGAAGCTAAAATGTGCTTCACAGTCATAGGAATGGTAAACATCAGAAGAACAAACATTCAAACAAAACTATTTTTAGGAGAATTGCAAGTTCTATATTTCTATCCAAGTTTCAAACATTAGACAGGTTAATCATTAAGATGGAAATATTCTTTAAAAAAATCCAGATATGACTGATGCTTCTCTGCTATAAAGCTTGAAGCAGCCAGATCTGAACCAGATTAATCTGCTTTCATACAGTGTACAGTAATCAAACTCACAAGATTAAAATCTTATTGGGAAACAGTCAGGCAGAGAAACAAAATATTTGATACTATTTAGTGACAGACAATGGAAACAACTTTCTTTTGCTCTTAAAACTACATTTCTCCCTCAGTTTCAAAAGAAAAGTCGCCACTGACCCAATCTCTCAGCACAGAGAGACGACTGGTGGTGGCGTAACCTTAGAGTCACCATGCCTTGGATGAAGGGACAGATCGAGAAGGAAAATCCTTCATGGTACCCTCAGCCAGAAACTGAACTCATGCCATTGGCATCACTGCATCACAATTGAAACTTTATTGCTGGAACAGCACAGCAGGTCAGGCAGCATCCAGGGAACAGGAGATTCGACGTTTCGGGCACAGGCCCTTCTTCAGGCCTGTGCCCGAAACGTCGAATCTCCTGTTCCCTGGATGCTGCCTGACCTGCTGTGCTGTTCCAGCAATAAAGTTTCAACTTTGATCTCCAGCATCTGCAGACCTCACTTTCTCCTCACTGCATCACAAACCAGCCAACGGAGCTAACTAGCATCAGCATTGAGGAGCAGAGACACAAGTGAACCTATTGAAGGACAGCCTAAAAAGTCCTGGAAGAATTGGAATGGGTTTTATGGTTGGGAATACAGATCTTACGAGAAAGTGAGGACTGCAGACGCTGGAGATCAGGCCTGAAAAATGTGCTGCTAGAAAAGCGCAGCAGGTCAGGCAGCATCCAAGGAGCAGGAGAATCGACATTTCAGGCATTCCTGAAGAAGGGCTTATGCCCGAAACATCGATTCCCCTGCTCCTTGGATTCTGCCTGAACCTGCTGCGCTTTTCCAGCAACACGTTTTTCATACAGATCTTAGGCCAAGGCTATTGAACAGTGCAATTTTATTTTTGCCAACTTTATTTCTCTCCTGAAGGTGCTGAATTCAAACAAACAGTCTGGCTTCAGTAGCTGACTGCAGTGGTCACTATTTAGGAGGAGTTTATTTGACCGAAATGGATAAGCATGGGTAAACAAGTGCACGCGCATTTCCAGCTGTGGTCATGGGATAATAAACAAGAGAAAGATTGCTCTTGACCAACACAGTCAGAGTTTAGGAATGATTTTGAAGGGCAGAAGATTAAAAAAAAATAAAATCCGTCAGTGCAACCAACTGTGAAGCAGGTCAAAGAATTGGGATCTTTATGTGACAGACAATCCTCGTTGAATTTCAGTAAATTAACGTGAACTTGCAAAAAGAGATAATTTACCATTGCTCTAACTACCTGGTCACCAAAGCCATTCTTTTATTCCTTGCAAAAACGGAACAGATCAAGAAATCCAAGGAATAATGCAACTGAAAAGCCCTTTTACCTTGTCAGCAAAGTGCTGGATGATGAAGGCCTTGTTTGATAAGCGTGGTTTATAAAACAGCGCACTCTTGTTTAAGTGAGTGTTATAAAGCTTCTGAGCCCACGTGTCATCAGATCCTTTGGGCATCTTAATGTAAAAGAAAGAACAACGCCAGAGATCAAGAAGGATCAATATGTGCTTTTGTAAAATTAGAACAAACCTCAAGTGACAAGTACTCTAAACTCCAGGGGTGAAAGTAGAAACAAAATACTGAGGATGCTGCAGAGGTGAAATCAAAAAGAAAGTGGAGAAACTCAGCAGATCTGGCAGCATCCATGGAGACAGAAACCAAGCTAATATTTCAAATTCAATATGACTCTTCCTCCGAACTAAAGGAGGGGTGGAGATATTAATGGGCTGTAGGAAGAGATGGGTGAGGAGTATGTGGTACAGAAGGAGAGGGCAAAGAAAGGTTCGAGTGTCAGCAAACTAAAGAACAAAGGTATCAATGAACAAAAGGTAAAGGGAGGGGTAAGGGTTGTAGAGAAGAGACAGTGCAGGCATTGGGAGGTGGGGGTAATAGCAGAATGTTACAGATAGATTTTTTACAGCAGCTCCTCGGCTTCTCCAAGGCCAACTCTGTGCTCCGAATTTGGAGTCACTTGATTTCCTTCTCTAAGGGGCACAGAGAACAAGCTGGATTTGTTTTTCTGCAAACAATCTCGAGGCTTTTGTGATTAATTTACATAGTGCCGGCCCACACATTTCCAGATTCAGCAAACTTCAATTTAGAACTTGCTATGGCCAGATTTCAACTCTGGCTGTGGTCTGCCTGCATGCACCGCAAATTGACTACCACGCCAGTTTATAATTTGGTCAAAATAACAGCCAACAATCTAACAGGAGTGGAAATCTTTCTTAGCTGAACAAGTCTGTCAAAACTAGCTGGACGAGGTGCCAGGGCTCTGTTGTCTGGAAATACGGTGAATGTCATATCTTACATATCTTGGTCAACTCGAACTGAGGAAGAAGCTCAGTTACTGTGATGGGAGAACACTGAGGCAAGTGACTCATCACTGAATACAGGCCAACCCATGTACAGCTGTCAAGGCTTACCTTACACTCTTCATCTAATAGGTCCAGGATGCCAAGTTTAGCTTCAATTAGGTTGATACAAGGCTGATTGTCATAAAAATCTATGAGTGTCCATGGAATCTGCTCCTTCATATACTCTTCCTGCTCTAGCTTGAAGACATGCTGGACAGCAAAGAGAAAGCATCTGTTAAACATCCCTGGTCTCCAAACTGCTCAATGTATCAAATCAGGTCCAAGTCAACCATTCTGAAAGGGACAGGAGTCATATTTATGACAGGAGAAAGGGTCTATTCCTACAGCACGACACAGTGACTGCACTCAATGCTGCTGAATAGTTGTTGGGAACTGCATTGATAATGATCACGTAGTTTTGGGAAAGTACATTAGCCTCTCAGTAAAAAGCATTTGAATTCATTGGATGTTGAGGGGAAGGCTATTCGCACTTTTACAGGACAGCTTGTGTTATTTAACCTCGATGCAGATATCAGAAGGTGTTTATTCTAACCACTATTACTTGGCCATGTGCGACATTTAGTTCAGATTTTCTCTGCCGCCCATTATAGGGAGACAACATCCCTGGATACGGTGGGCAATTTAGCATGGCCACTCTACCTGACTTACACATCTTTGGGTTGTGGGAGCACCCATAGGAAATCCACACAGACACTGGGAGAATGTGAAAACTCCAGACAGACAGTCGCCCGAGGGTGAAATCAAACCCAGGTGCTTGGCGCTGTGAGACAGCAGTGTTAACCACTGAGCCACCATACTGCTAATTCTTTAGTTCGGTGTGTCAAGCTGACCACTTCCTTGGCCTTTCTTGGGGAAACCTGCTCTTGATGTTTACAGGTCAAGCATTACAAGAGGAGGCATTACACCTGAATGAACGCACAAGATGGCGTTTGTCACATCTGCTGGCCATTGTACTAATGGACCATCTTCCAGTCCCACTGACTTCCAGAGAACTGAAGGATGGTTTTAACTGCCAGCCAATAAAACATCACTTACTCAATATCACTGTCCATGGGGAAAATCTAACCTCACGGACAACAGTACAAAGACCAGCACCAGTTTAAACAAAAATTATACTAATCAAGACACAAAGACATAGTACTCACCATGTTAAACTGCTGCTGTAATTTTTCGTTGGCATAATTGATGCAGAATTGTTCAAAACTGTTTATTTCAAAAGTCTCAAATCTGTATAAATATTCATAACATTAAATGCAGTGAGCAACTGAAACTTCACTTTGAAAATAAAACAAACAGATTGATTTCTGAAAGCATGCATATTGTGAGCCTGGGCTGTTAGCTTTATCTGGCTTGGTGTTAACGTGAGATTAATCAGCTATTCTAGAAACTGAGGTGTTCAAATTGGCCAGTGTAGTCTGCTGAAAATATTCTGACAAAGATGACAGGATATCATGTCAATGCAGGATTAACTCGGAATTGTCATGAAGTAGAGGGCAGATTCTATCTCCCATGATGCCTGTATCCCTATTGCTGCCAAACTACACAGGGAGGTGGCAAATGGACTTGGAGCATCTCAGACAGGAATACATCAACAGAGTGATGGCCCCACACTCAGAATAGTTGGTGAAAGTAAGCAACAGCAGAAATTCAGGAGTGGCCCACTACACACACATACTCATCAACTGATCAATTCCATCAGACTGAGAATGAAAACAGCGGCAATTCATGGTATAAGAAATAGATTCAAAAACATTGTCATCTACTGTAATAAATGCTCAGATCCACAGGACATGTAAACTATACTGAATTCAAAACAATTGCCTTTAATGACATTCTTTGGAACATGTGCATAGAACATAGAACAATACAGTGCAGAACAGGCCCTTCGGCCCTCGATGTTGTGCTGACCAGTGAACTATTCTAAGCTTATCCCCCTACACTATCCCATCACCATCCATGTGCTTATCCAAGGATTGTTTAAATCTCCCTAATGTGGCTGAGTTAGGGCATTCCACGTTCTTACCACTCTCTGAGTAAAGAACCTGCCTCTGACATTTGTCTTAAATTTATCACCCTTCAATTTGTAATTATGCCCCCTCGTACAAGCTGACGTAATCATCAGAGGACAAAGACTTTCACTGTCAAAACTATCATCCTCTGATCATCTTGTATGTCTCTTTCAAATCCCCTCTTGGCCTTCTTCTTTCCAGAAAATAGACCCAAGTCTCTCATTCTTTCCTCATAAGAGCTTCCCTCCAGACCAGGCAACATCCTGGTAAACCTCCTCTGCACTTTTTCCAATGCTTCCACATCCTTCCTGTAACAGGGCGACCAGAACAGTACACAACATTCCAAGTGTGGCCACACCAGCCTGTTGTGTAGTTGCAGCATGACATTGAGGCTCCGGAACTCAATCCCTCTACCAATAAACACACCGTATGCCTGCTTAACAGCACTATCAACCTGGGTGGCAATTTTCAGGGATCTATGTACATAGACTCCAAGATCCCTCTGCACATCCACACTACCAAGAATCTTTCCATTGACCAGTACTCTGCCTTCCTGTTATTCTTCCCAAAATGAATCACCTCAGATTTAGCTGCATTGAACTCCATTTGCCACCTCTCAGCCCAATTCTGCAGTTTATCCAAGTTTCCCTGCAACCTGTAACATTCTTCTACACTGTCCACTACTCCACCGCCTTTAGTGTTATCTGCAAACCCATCCACCTATGCCTGCATCTAAATCACTTATAAAAATGACAAACAGCAGTGGTCCCAAAACAGATCCTTGTGGCATACCACTAGTAACCGGACTCTAGGCTGAATATGATAAAGGTACAATTGAGGGAATGGCTGCTTAAGATGTGAATATGAGACGAATTCTTGGGGCAAAAGGCATCAAAGGGAGTTGGGAGAAAACAGGTACTGAGTTGGATGATCTGCCATCACCATACTGATGGAAGAGCAGGCTGGAAGGGCTAATTGGTCTATTTCTGCTCCTAATTTTGTGTTTCTACAATAAAATATGAGAGCATGATAAAGGTGCAATGCCCAAGTATGCTGTAGCTACAAGAGTACAGTATAGGTTTACAACACATCTGAAATCCATCTCTTTTAGCCTTCAGCAGAAAGAAATAGTCAAATCACTCAATTCAGTTTCTCCTGAGCAACTCCAAACTATGAAATAAGATGCAGCAGGGAAAGTTAAGGGAGCCCATCAAGTACAGAATAGCTTGGAGACAGTACACAAGGGGATAAGACAATGACAGACACTATTTACAGGATCTAGTGTAAAGTATCCCAGGCTAAAAGGAAAAAATGGATGCGACATATTAAATGAGTGGTGCCAGGTTGGGATGGTGGTAAAAGTCACCCAGGAGTCATAGAATAGCACAACACTTCACATATGTGATCAATGCAGAGCAGCAAGTAACCAATGGAATGTGAAATTAAATAGCCAGAGCACAGAACATGTTGGAGAAGGTTTTTTGTTTAAATTGTACAGCGCTTGGTTCAGTCCACAATTGACTTACTACATAAGGTCACTGAGCTGTGCAGTAAGACTGTATCAATTTGAGCTTTCATGTCTAACATCAGGCAACTAAGTGGTTACTCTAACAGTGTAATAACCATTCAACTTTAATCGATTTATCCTGGTTTTCAAATTCCTCACTTCCTTACCCAAACCTTCTCAAAAGCAACAATCCAAGATCACGGGGCTTCCCCAGTTTTGATCACTTGATCACTAAGGCCATGTATCAGCTGCCAGGGCTCGCTCTTCTTTGTCTTCAAATCTATCTTTTGATCAACTTGTGATCGTACCATCTACAGCTCAGTGTCAAATCAATAGTACATGTTTCAAGATACTAATGAGTAATGATAAAGGATCTGTATAAATGCAAGAAGCATTACATGACAGCTGATAATATGGAAACAGTTAGTCTGACAAACCAACCTTCAACAAAATTATCTTTTATTCTTTCACGTGATAAGGGCATGACCGGCAAAGCCAAAATTCACTACCCACATTTAATTGCTTCTGAACTGAATGTCATACAAGGCCATTTCAGAGGGCCAGTTAAGAGTCAGTCATGTGAATGTGCGTTTGAAGTCACATGTCAGCCAGACCAAATAAAAGTGGGAGATTTCTTTTTGCAAAATAGATCAGCAAATCAGAGTTCTCTTTTAATGACGTGCTCACCATTACTGTGATCAGCTCTTATTGCAGATTTATTCATCAAACTTCAAATCCATTACCTGCTGCGTTGGGATTTGAACCCATGTATTCATCAGAACTTCGGAGTTACTAATCCAGTATGATTATCACTACACTATCACCTCCCCTAAAGGGCTTCCCAGGGTAGATTAATGACCCGTGGGTTCAGCTTTATAGAAATCAAATTTGGTACCAAATGCAAGCAGCACAATGATCAAAAACATAGAATGGATTCCCAGACATTGTACCGGAGGCCAAATATCCAAACGTATTTGTTCAAGAATGGAACGTTGAAAGGGAGAAACTAAAGGGGAATTTTTGAAATGGAAGAGACAGGAGGGAATAGTATCTGGGTTTTTGTGAATGGATGTACCAAGGTGGTGATAAATGATCATAGCCAACTGCCTTCACTTTCTTCAAACACTTAAAATTTCACCTCACCCTAACCAAGATCCTTATCTACTCCGATCTAACTAACTTTGGCAACAACCTGTGTTACTTTCCTTGACTTGCTTCATCTGGAATCTTCCATCAGTATTTATTTTAAACGGAGATCCCCATGTATACCATCCAGAATCAAAATCTCATTCCAAGCTATATTGTAGAACACATTGTAAACCACTACCACAAGTGACCACTAAGTTGCCTTGTTCTTGACATGAAGGGAATTCATGCTCTAACATAGAATTTCATGTGAATTGCAGAACAGTGCAGTGGAAGCAACCAGATGTTATGCTTCAAAATCAATGTGTACGTTCTTCAGAGAAAATAACGGCAGACCATTCCACTCACCCGTATATATCCAGCACACCGATAAATGAATGTTGCTTTACTGAAGCTTGCAGAGCCTGGTTGACATGGAGTACAATCCAGTTGAAGAGACTGGCATAGATATGTTTTGCCAGAGCATCTCTGGCATTGATGGCTTGGAATTTGGGCATGGGCTTGATGTAGGTCTCTGAGCCAGTGACAATCTTCCTGTGACACAGCCAGTGAGACATCTGCTCATAGTCCACGCCCAGCAGCTCACAGAAGATGATCAGGTGTTCAGTGTTTGGCTGTGGAGTCAGAAGAACACAATACCATCAACTTGCGCAATTCGGTCAGCTCACTTCCCTTCAACGTCAGCCAGCTAAGACATAAAACAGCATTATTAAACCTGTAATATGATCAAACCCCCCCTCCCCCCAGTCACACAAATACAAAATACTGCGAATACTGTAAATCTGAAATAAGAACTAAGGGTGCTGGGAAAACTCAGCAAGTTTGGCAGCATCCGTGGAGGCAGAAACAGTGTCAAGGTCGAGTCTACAGAATTGGTTCTGAATTGAAATGTTAGCTCTGTTTCTCTCCACTGATGTTGCCAAGACCTCCTATGTTTCTCCAGCAATTCCTGTTTTGATTTTACTCCAATCATATGGAAGGTGCAAATTTCAGCAAGCAACTTGAATGCATGTGGTGCTTTATTCAGCTCCTGCCCCCAATGTCAGAACTAAACACAAAGAAAACAAATTACAGTGGGATGCTGGAGATCTGAAAAAGACACAGAAATTGCTGGAGGAACTCAGCTGGCCTGGCAGCATTTGTGGGAAGAAAGCAGAGTTAGCATTTCGAGTCCAATGATTCTTCATCAGAACGGCCTTGAAATGTGAACTTTGCTTCGTTCTCTCAGATGCTGCCATACCTCCAGCAATTTCTGTTTCACATGACAATAGGAGACAGAATGGCATCAGAGATTGCCAGATTCATCCTCTGTTGTAAGCTTCTTCCTCTCCCTATCCTTACTAACTCAGAGGGATTATGCATAAATATTTTGTTTGTGGCATTTCCTCGACATGACTAAAATGGAACTAAAGAGAAACAGTACTCCTGAGCATGGTCCACATCACTAGCAGGTCTTTTTTAATTGCTCTTGTCTTTAAAAAGCATTGCTATAATTACAAGGTGAAGTGTTCCATCAGACAGTGGCTAAGCTCAGAAGTATCCAACAACTTAGTTACAGGTAGCTTTGGTACCTACAGGATTGTAAGTCAATCATCTATTTGTCTAACCTGGAGCAATTTGTTGAGAATTAATACACAGTTAGGGGAATAATAGGTTCCTTCTTTTCTAGTTACCATGCCTTTGTTAAATCAACCAACAGTGGGCACTTTTAACTTGAAGATATTACAGCGGGTATTCAGTACAGAATTCAGACACCAACATTAAAATCGCCAATGGAGCTGCTGACAAGTCAAATGACCAAAATCCCCAGATGAAGTTTTATTTCCAGGAGGATTACAATCCAAGATATTTTTGGAAGAGGATAATCTGAACATTGAGATTAAAGGAAAAATTATTTATGAATTCCATGAACTATGACAAATTAAACTTAAAGCCTGGCAAAGCTTCAGCTGGAGTCTGGCATATAAATTGGAAATGTTATCTTTTGTATTCTGTGTCACTCGGCATCTATTTGTCTTCCTGCTGTGATAACTGAGCTGCAAGGTCTAAAAAAACCTTCAGATGTATTTATTGTAAAGCTGATGCGACACACGATATCTTTAGGGATCACAGCCTGTCAATATTTGCACTCCCATTTTAAAACGCCCATGGGGTTAGGTAAAAGGGGGAAATGTTAACAGGTACTTGTGTGTTATTTAGTTGAAGGAACATGAATTAAGGCAGTGTTTACTGACAGCAGTAATACAAGCCACGCCCAGCCTTTCTTCACAACCAGTATTTAACTAGTTTGCTGACACCCACTGTCTCAATTTTTAAAAATTGCATCATAGAGGATGGAAAAGGGTCCCGCACCCATCATCTATCTTCAAACTTTTACCTCATGTCAAACATTTTCCCCGTAGCCTCGTACGATCTGATTGAAACTTACAGAAAACTGAGGGGCCAGATGGAGTGGAGATTAGATTAGATTTAGATTAGATTACATTACAATGTGGAAACAGGCCCTTCGGCCCAACAAGTCCACACCGACCCGCCGAAGCGCAACCCACCCATACCCCTACATTTACCCCTTACCTAACACTACGGGCAATTTAGCATGGCCAATTCACCTGACCCTGCACATCTTTGGACTGTGGGAGGAAACCGGAGCACCCGGAGGAAACCCACGCAGACACGGGGAGAACATGCAAACTCCACACAGTCAGTCGCCTGAGTCGGGAATTGAACCCGGGTCTCTGGTGCTGTGAGGCAACAGTGCTAACCACTGTGCCACCGTGCCGCCCTCAGATGAAGCAGATAGTTTGACGAGTAGGAGAGACTAGGACCCAGATACACATCCTCAAGAGTGTAGGGACAACCTTTTAGAATCCAGATGAGGAAGAATTTCTTCAGCCACGGGGTGATGAACCTGTGGAGCTAATCGCCACAGAGGGCTGTGGAAGCCAAGTAACTAAGTGCATTAAAGGCAGAGATACACAAGTTCTCAATTGGTAAGGGGATTAAGGATTACAAGGAGAAGGCAGGAGAATGGGGTTGAGAAATGTATCAACCATGATCGAGATGCAAAGGTGACATGATGGGCTGAATGGCCTGATTCTGTTACTATATCTTAATGGTTTTATGCTATGGCATTTTCAGTGCTCATCAAAATACTTATCAAATGTTTTGAGGATTCCTGCTCTTTCAGGTCGTGAGTTCCAGATGCCACCACCTTCTGGATGAGAAACATTTCTTCAAATCCCCCGGAAATGTCCTGCTCCTTACCTTAAAACTGTGCCCCCTACCCGTCCCCCATTTATTGACTTTCTCAGGGAAAAGTTTCTCCAGTTTACCCTCTCTGTGTGCCCCCCTCAGTCTAGCTTACAGCCACCACTAGTTTGAAGTATTATAATGTGCAGTACAAATAGTAATGTAAAGGAACTAGTCCCAAAGGAACATCTTGTAACTGAAGAACAGCAACAGCCCTTCAGCGTCACTGCACTGACAGCACTGTGATAAAACAAAATAACTGTGGATGCTGAGGGTCTGAACCAAACACAGAAATTGCTGGAGAAACTCAACAGGTTTGGTAGTCCTCAATTTCTGAACAAGTGTCACTGGGCTCAAAACGTTAACTCTGTTTCTCTCTCCACAGCTGCTGCCAGACCTACTGAGTTTCTCCAGCAATTTCAGTTGTGTTATGGATGGGTCTTTTTTTTTCCAAAGTATTTTACTAAAAAAGTAAATATAATTTCTCTGAATATCTTCTAAGAGTCTTTAAATATGTGGAGAATATAAAAGGTTGCATTGTCCAAAATTAGCAACGATACTTGAATTTTGACTTTGTTATGGTCGGTACAATAATTTAAAATAAACACTCTTGATTAAGTTAGAGACTTCACTAGAAAAGTAGATATACAAGTTTCCAGTGAATATGCTAATCTATTCAGCACCAATGTTTCACAATGTGATTTCAACGTAATCCAATCATTCAAACCAAAACAAACATTCATACAAGTTACACACCTCACAACAAAAGACTGCTTGAAGCATGGACATACAGACCAATGTACAATCCAGAGATAAGCTTGAAATTTCTCCAGTAAAACTTTGATTTTCATACAAGGCATAAGTCCAACCCTGATTCCTTTCATTTGTGGGCGGCACGGTGGCACAGTGGTTAGCACTGCTGCCTCACAGCGCCTGAGACCCGGGTTCAATTCCTGCCTCAGGCGACTGACTGTGTGGAGTTTGCACGTCAGGTGAATTGGCCATGCTAAATTGCCCGTAGTGTTAGGTAAGGGGTAAATGTAGAGGTATGGGTGGGTTGCACTTCGGCGGGTCGGTGTGGACTTGTTGGGCCGAAGGGCCTGTTTCCACGCTGTAATGTAATGTAATCTAATCTAATCTAAAAACAGGTGTGGGCTATATGTGAATAAAATGCAGAAGGGATATGTATTTCTTGGAATCTTGCAGATCTAACACCTTCCAGTTTATTTTGCCAGTGATCTCAGACTGGTGCCTTTCTTTTACAATTTTTAAGAAAATTAAATAGAAATAGCACCTACATTGCACAGTGCAACATATATGATATAAGCCCAGGCTGACAGATGTAATGTTACAGGAATGTTTATGGAATGCAGCAGCCACAGAAGGTTGGAGTAACACAGACCCCATTAAACCCAGGAAAGGTTGTGGCAAAAGTAACTCTAATAATAGCATGAAGATGGACTGCGGCAAACCAGGGAAGTCTTCTTGGCACCTGGGAGATGTGGTGACGCTTAGTTGGCCATACGTCTATTACGTATGTCTATAATAACATTAGAAATAAATAAGATATTCTTTTCTTTCTAAATGCTGTTTTATGTAATATTCTTTAGATTAGATTAGATTACTTACAGTGTGGAAACAGACCCTTCGGCCCAACAGTCCACACCGACCCACCGAAGCGCGACCCACCGAAGCGCAACCCACCCAGACCCATTCCCCTACATTTACCCCTTCACCTAACACTACGGGCAATTTAGCCTGGCCAATTCATCTAACCTGCACGTTTTTGGACTGTGGGAGGAAACCGGAGCACCCGGAGGAAACCTACACAGATATGGGGAGAATGTGAGGCGGGAATTGAACCCAGGTCTCTGGCACTGTGAGGCAGCAATGGTAACCACTGTGCCACCGTGCCGCCCGTATAATTCTGTGTATAATTTGGAACCCACTTATTTAATTTTCAGAATGAAACTCGGCAGGCAGTATGCACTGTACACAGCTGTATATTTGATCCAGGAACATTTGTATGTTATTTTCTATGTGCACATGAAAGAGGGAGACACAATACAAAGATTGCCCATACACAAATGCAAGAGACACACATGCTGCAACCCAATTAACTATGAATTACATCTGAGTTATTACCATTACATAAAGGCGATGCAACCTCTATTTAAACCACTGAATGTTTAAGAGCACTTTCAAAAATATGCATTTTATTAAATAAGAAAATAAACAGCAAAAGCCTGAATGTTATTCCAAAGAGGATGACATGTTGCAAAACGTCTATGGCTGAATTTCAATGCAACACTTTAATGAGAAGGCAAGGATTTATACAGATGAATATTCCCTTTATCGTCAATAAACAGTCACTCAGAAAACCACAGCGTAATGATTATGTTGCTGCAATCTCATGGAATAGACATTATCTGTTGAAAAATGAATCTCTCCCAAGACTCTGGCAGATGCAAAGGGCTGAGGGTCCTCCCCCAGAATTATTCCAGACTCAGCACAACATTCAAACAATTCTCCAGCAGGGCCAAGTTTCTGAAAATGTGCTTTTGTCTGATTTTCAATGATCTAATTGTGGATGAAATCACAGCTGCAACAGAAGGTCAAACGCATCCTTTAATTGTGGAAATTAGTTCAAACTCAGATCGACATTGCAAATCTTCACGTGCAAGAGGACGTCAATTATGAGCCGACACTACTGATCCAAATGTCTCCAGAGAAGTCCCTAATCCATGTAGAAGGCATTCAGCCATTGTCTCAACAAACAGGAGGCTGCTTGATTTTTATGCATGTTGATTGGTCAACACTCTGCCACCACTGCACGTGGAGTGAGAGAGAGAGAGAGAGAGAGAGAGAGAGAGAGAAAGACTGGGAATCTGGAGATGGGAGTAAGAGTGCGTCGAGGAGACAGGTAACAGGCAGGAACAGTTCAATCTGTGGCTCAGGGATCACAGAAACAGTACCAACAGTGGTCCTTGGCTCCCTCGGCTTTTTGAGTTCTCGGTTATTCATCGACCAACATCATTCACCGATATGGGGCATCCTTCCACCTATAATTACACGTAATCAACCTGCTCAAACATGTTACGACATATCTCTGGAGACAAGTGGGATTTGAACCCAGATCTTTTGGACCAGAGGCAGGGTCATTACCACAGAGCCACAAGATCTTCGGGCTCCTAATATTCTGCTGAAGACAATCAATCAGTTTCACCTCTCCAGATTTCTCCACTAGGTCCATACTCTCACACTGGTCGCTCAGCAACCGATTTTGAATGAGTCACTATTTCCTCCAATGGAACTGGAGACTGAAGCTCTCGTCTTTGGTCCCAAGCACGGGCACATTTCCTGACCTCAGGCTCATCATCACCTCAGGGGATCTCCCGTCCACCACCTCCAACCTCATAGTCCCACAACCCTGCACCGTGCGTTTCTACCTCCTGCCCAAAATCCACAAACCTGACTGTCCCGGCCGACCCATTGTCTCAGCCTACTCCTGCCCCACCGAACTCATCTCTGCATACCTCGACACGGTCCTGTACCCCTTAGTCCAAGAACTCCCCACCCACCCACGCCCTCCACCTCCTCCATGATTTTCGCTTCCCCGGTCCCCAACGCCTTATCTTCACCATGGACATCCAGTCCCTGTACACCTCCATCCCCCATCACAAAGGACTTAAAGCCCTCCGCTTCTTCCTTTCCCGCCGTACCAACCAGTACCCTTCCACTGACACCCTCCTTCGACTGACTAAACTGGTCCTCACCCTGAACAACTTCTCTTTCCAATCCTCCCAATTCCTCCAAACCAAAGGAGTAGCCATGGGCACCCGCATGGGCCCCAGCTATGCCTGCCTCTTCGTAGGATATGTGGAACAGTCCATCTTCCGCAGCTACACTGGCACCACCCCCCACCTTTTCCTCCGCTACATCGATGACTGTATCGGCGCTGCCTCGTGCTCCCACGAGGAGGTTGAACAGTTCATCGACTTCACCAACACCTTCCACCCCGACCTCAAATTCACCTGGACAGTCTCAGATTCCTCCCTCCCCTTCCTAGACCTTTCCATTTCTATCTCGGGTGACCGAATCGACACGGACATCGACTATAAACCGACCGACTCCCACAGCTACCGAGACTACACCTCCTCCCACCCTGCCCCCTGTAAAAACGCCATCCCATATTCCCAATTCCTTTGTCTCCGCCGCATCTGCTCCCAGGTAGACCAGTTCCAAAACCGTACAACCCAGATGGCCTCCTTCTTCAAGGACCGCAATTTCCTGCCAGACCTAGTCAACGATGCCCTCCACCACATCTCTTCCACTTCCCGCTCCTCCGCCCTTGAGCCCCGGCCCTCCAACCGCCACCAGGACAGAACCCCACTGGTCCTCACCTATCACCCCACCAACCTCCATGTACAACGTATCATCTGCCGTCATTTCCGCCACCTCCAAACTGACCCCACCACCAGTGATATATTTCCCTCCCCTCCTCTATCAGCGTTCCGAAAAGACCACTCCCTCCGTGACTCCCTCGTCAGGTCCACACCCCCCACCAACCCAACCTCCCCTCCCAGCACCTTCCCCTGCAACCTCAAGAAATGCAAAACTTGCGCCCACACCTCCCCCCTTACTTCCCTCCAAGGCCCCAAGGGACACTTCCATATCCGCCACAAATTCACCTGCACCTCCACACACATCATCTATTGCATCCGCTGCACCTGATGTGGCCTCCTCTATAGACAGGCCGCCTACTTGCGGAACGTTTCAGAGAACACCTCTGGGACACCCGGACCAACCAACCCAACCACCCCGTAGCCCAACACTTCAACTCCCCCTCCCACTCCACCAAGGACATGCAGGTCCTTGGACTCCTCCATCGCCAGACCATAGCAACACGACGGTTGGAGGAAGAGCGCCTCATCTTCTGCCTGGGAACCCTCCAACCACAAGGGATGAACTCAGATTTCTCCAGTTTCCTCATTTCCCCTCCCCCCACCTTGTCTCAGTCAAATCCCTCAAAACTCAGCACCGCCTTCCTAACCTGCAATCATCTTTTGACCTCTCCGCCCCCACCCTACTCCGGCCTATCACCCTCACCTTGACCTCCCTCCACCTATCGCTTTCCAAAGCCCCTCCCGCAAGTCCCTCCTCCCTACCTTTTATCTTAGCCTGCTGGACTCACTTTCCTCATTCCTGAAGAAGGGCTTATGCCCGAAACGTCGATTCTCCTGTTCCTTGGATGCTGCCTGACCTGCTGCGCTTTTCCAGCAACACATTTTCAGCTCAGGCTCAACGAGGCAGCATAAAACTTGGCATTCAATTACACTGAGCTGGAGTCTCCATCCTGATCCTATATCACTCAACCAGTCACTTCCATCTTCCCAACGTAAAACCATATGCCTCTGCCCCTACCAAAGGCCAGTAACTGCCAAAACCACCATCCATGTAAGCTTCAGTCGAGATAAATCATTTTACTGTTCAGCCATTGTCCATCCTTCCCAAACTGCTACCACTCAAAGATTTGCTGTTCCGATCCTGATCCAGATCACACTCATCCATGATATCTAGACGAGGCAACTGGGTTTGGGTGACAAGACTTAAAATTCTTACTTTTCTTTGGGTGCGGTCAGGCCCAGCTTACTCCTGCTCCTCTCTAAACCTCTTCTACCCCCTCCTCTCTCTCACCCACTCCAGGCCTTCCCCTCTTTAACCTCCTCCAACCCTCCTCACCTGGTACCCGTCTTTAATTTCCTCTAGCCCTCCTCACCCCCTTCCCCTCTTTAACCTCCTCTAGCCCTCCTCACCCCCTTCCCCTCTTTAACCTCCTCTAGCCCTCCTCACTCCCTTCTCCTCTTTAACCTCCTCTAGCCTTCCTCACCCTCTTCCCCTAATCCCCTCCTTCACCCGAATTCTGATGCCTGTGCTCTTAGATGTGTAGATCCTACATCACTGATGTATTCTCAATCCCAACCTTAAACTCCTTCACGTATTCTCCTCCTGCTCTTCCTTTCAGACCACTTGTTGGCCAAGTGTTTGGTCAGGTCTTTCAGTATGTTGTCAATGAACTTGATGCTAATTATTTTGACTGCACTACTGAAGGGCTCTGGTATATTTGTTATGCTACAGCAACTTTCACATGGTAAAATGCCTCAAGGTACTTATCAGGAGTACTACAAATAAAAGTTTGATATTAAGATGATAAGGGGAACATAACGGCAAGATGGACTAACTTTAGCCAAAGTTGTGGGTAGTTAATGGGCTCCTTAAAAGAGGAAAACTAGGAAGAAAGCCAAATGTTTTAGGGAGAGTTCCAGGATTTAGAACCTTGGCAACTGATAGTCACCAATGGGGCAGCATTAAGATGGAGGTTGTACATGAGGCCAACATTGAAGGACTTCAGAAATCTCAAAGATGTAGAACTAGCAGAGGTTGTAACGATATGGCACTTACACATACAAGCACAAACTGTTGTTATAACTGCTAAATAATTGTTCAGCTACCTGCTAGGGTCAGTAATAAGTCACCTGCCAATACCTTACACTAGATAATCATGATACCAAGATTCTTTCAGCTTGGCTTTGTCCTATGATTTTACAAAACAACCTCAAACACAGAGGACAATGAACTCTAGTATGTTTTGACATCCATCTTGCTAGCCCAAATTACTATTTGAATATACAATCATGTCTCCTTCCTTAGTTTTTGTCAGTCCCGAGAGCTTGAGGTTGGAAATGCTGTGGTGGAAGATTACCTTTGAAGTTTAATTGATGCACAATCATAATAAGCACCAAAAACAGGGAGTTTAAGTTGCAATTCGCTTGTCGGGAGTGAACACTAACAACAGTGGATTTCAACATCAAAACCAAGATGAATGATCAGCAAAGACAACTTCGATGGTCTAACATTTTCTTTTATACTCTGCCTGTATTTTAACGCATAAATATCCAGGAAACAAAAAGAATTATTTTATGGCATTTTACCCAACATCAGCACATCTTCTTAAGGCAGCCAAAAAACTGCATCATGTTTGTGCTTAAATTTGTGGAACTGACAGGTGATAGCGATCAGGAAAGCTCAAAAAGGTTAGAAGTACTTGCCCTCGGCAACAAGAGACAGAAGGAGGACCAGATAATATTATGAAACAGCGTTGAACCAAAGGACTGAGAGCCCTTTGGGCTGTCCTGAGGGAAGATACATAGAGACAGACATCAACTGCTATTGGAGGAACATCAATTTGATGAAAGATGCTCTGTGGGCCTTGCTGATACTTCCCAGTCATCCAAAGCAAAGAGGTATCCATGGTCATGTGCTGAAGACTGGCACGTGCCAAGGTTCAGGACAACGGACTGAGGGACACTCAGGCTCAATGAGGAAATGTACCAAGACCTCAACAATCTCCTGTCAATTGCACTATCCCACACAATTCCAAGTGGGAGTGACACTTGCTTTTTCACTCCTTTCCTTGACGGACCAAGCCCCAAACCACTCCTTTACAGGTGAAGCAGCAATTTACTCGTATTTACTTCAGTCCAGATCACTGTTCACAAGCAGTGTCCTCTACAGCAGGGACAATGAATGCAGTTTACGGGACTGTATCGTGCAAGTCACCTGGTCAGTCTGCAAGCATGACCCATGCACCTTTCCGGTCACTTGGCATTTCAATTCATCTTGCTGCCAGGCTCATTATTGTGCCCAAGGCCTGCCAGAGTGTTCCAGTTGGTGGACACAGCATCTCAGTTTCCACTTAAAGTAGGCACTTTACAACTTCAGATCCCACCAGCTTTATCTATGCTTCATTTTGATTTGCACCCTCACACACATAGCTCCCAATCCCCCAGGTCTGTATCTTGTTTCTCTTTTTTTAGCCTCCAGTTCAACTCACCTCCATTCTGTTGTTAACACCTACTCACTATATCCTTATTTCAGCTTCTCGATAATTATCATCACTCCTTTCAGCTTTTGTACTTTGACACTTAGAATCTTGTAATCTCTTCCATCCTCTGCTTCACTGACCTTCCCACCTGTCTGCATTTGCTCTCCTGCACCTCGTTTATTACCTATATTTCACTGTCCAGAGAGGCTGCTAGGCCAATTGAGTTTCTCCGGCATCTCCTGGCTTTATTCAGGAATGACCCCATTGATGTGGGTCCAGAGTCACATTTCAGCCAGACTGGGAAGAAAACAGCAGATTATCTTCCCGAAAGGAGATTAGTTGTAACCATTAGTGACACGAGCTTTTAATTTCAGGTTTATTCATTGAAGTTACATTCCCCCACCTGCTGTGGGATTCGAAACCTTGCCCCCGATGTATTAGCCTGGGCCTCTGAATAACAGACCCAGTCGCATTATCATCACTCCACTGTCTACATTAGAGAGTGGAGCATGCTCCTGCATGGAATTGTTGAGGCAATTAGTAGCAAAGCATTTAAGGAGAAGCCAAGTCAACAGGATGAAGGAACAGGGTTCGGGTCCATGCGATACAGAAGCAGAAATAGGCCATTCAATTCACTGAATCTGCTCCATCTATTACTACGTTAAGGCTGATTTGATACCCTTCTCCACTTTCCTGCCTTTTCCCCATAAACCTCGACTCCCTTACTGATTAAAAAAAAAATCAGCCTCGAATATACTTAATGACCCAGCCTCAAGAGCCACCCGCAGCGAAGAACTCCACAGACTCATTACCTTCTGAGAGAAGAGATTCTTCCTCATCTCTGTTTTAAACTGCAACCCCTTATTTGGAGTCGATGGCCTCTGATCAGATGAGGACTGGTAGGGAGAGCAGCATAATGACCAACAGGCTGAACAGCTTATGTTTTTGTGCTGTCATTCTTACACTAGGGAAGTGTGAGCTGTTGATGGGTCCTGGTCCAGATTCCTGTTTGAATGAATAATTGCTGAGGATATTGAGTGAAAATCAAATCGAGTTCATCTGTAATATTCACTCTATGGCCAAGTCACACAGAAACACTCACTTCTATCTCGAATGAAGAATGTTGATTATCTAACTGATCTTTGCCAATCAATATGTAAAGGAGGATGAGCCTTCAGAAATCCCTCAAGCAGCCCATGAATGCAAAAGCTGAATCTCTGAAGAAAGATGACAGCAGCTGTTTTCAATATCTCTCCACAGATGCTGCTGGACATGTTGAGTTTCCCCAGCAATTTCTGTTGATTATATTTCAGATTTGCAGCATGCTCTGTGTTCTACAATTCTCGCAGCCTTTGCTGTGGCTACAAATCGAACAAACTCTGGAGATTGTCCAATATTGGGGAATACTCACAGGGATAAAGCAGTTGTCAGCATCACGCTCGTTCGATTTAATTGTCACGTTTCCCAAGTGAAGAATTGCTCCAAGGATATGGAAGACTCCCATTTGGTAGGAGTCATTAATACCTGCAAAAGATTTAAAGGGACTTTGTCAAACAGGTTACTTTGAAAATAAGCATCACGTCTAAAATGAAATCCTGTACCATGAAATAAGCTGAGAAATTAATCTTCGGGTTTTATAGTTAACAATGAATTGGTTAACAGTCCCATTAAATAGCAGACAAAGAAACTAGGTACAAGCCAACACCACAAACATGTTTCACCTTACAAGGTGCAATCTTTCGTTTGGGAACATACTGAAAGCTGTGACAATTCATTTTGTATCAGGCGTTCTGGCACTTGGATCTCAAAATTCTGAGAAAAATGAAAGGCTATTTTCAGAGGGAAGAAAGCACATCTCTCTACCTCACAGACGTCACCCTTTTCAAAAGGATATTTCAAAACCGAGTGAGTATTTGGAATAATGTACCAGCACAGTTTTAAGCAACAATTTAAAATAAGTTGGATAATGTGACATTCTGGTTTGCTGTGAAGGGTGGCAATCTCTTCAAGGAAGGGGTTTTCAAAAGCAAGTTAAATTGACATTGGCTCACACTTACCTGGAAAAATAGCCTGAATAATTTCAATAGTATGATTGGCCTGACTCACGAAACAAGCAGCAAGTGTAATGAGAGAAGCCCAGAGAAATGAGCATGACTTGTATGAATAAAGTATTTGAAGAAAATATTAAAAACAGGTGTGACTGCAGAATACTGATTACTATTTAGTTTGCTCAATGTGGATGACTGACTGGACCAGCTACATAAATACCTCAGCTACAAGAGTAGATCAGAGGCTGGGAATTCTGCAGGGAATAACTCACCTCCCGTCTCCCTGAAACCTATCCACCATCTACAAGTCAGGAGTATGATGGAATACTCCCCACTTTCAGGATGAGTGCAGCTCCAACAACATTCCAGAAGCTTGACATCCAGGACTAAGTCGCCATCTGCTTCAGCTTTCACTCCCACCATTAGAGGGCACCGTAGCTGTGAGTGTGCACCTTTTAGGTGACACCCAGCAGCAACTGGTCAAGGCTTCCGCAAAAGCACTTCCAAAACAAATCAGCAACCTCGACTACCTAGAATAAGGGCTCACGGAGAAACCATCATCCACAAGTTCCCCTCACGCCACCCTGACGTGGAAAAATATCACTGTTCCTTCCTCATTATGGAGTCAAGACCCTGGCCCTCCCTTGTGGGTGTACATGCAACACACACAGTGTAGCAATTCAAGGAGATGACTCACCACCAACGATGGCATTGAACACTGGCCTCACTAATGACACACACACACACAGCATGAACAAACAAACACATGAGAACTCCAACTGAATAATGTTCGAGAGTCATAGAGAGAGGTTCAAATAGCCAAATCTGACTCTTTTGAATCAAAAGTTGAAACGTGAGATTGAAGTCAATGAAACACTTTGTATATTCACCTAGTAAAGAACAAGCCTGCCTGGTATTCATCATTTCTTTGGCGTCATCTATTCCCTCAATCATCGGATTACCTCCCAAATTTGTGTAGTGGAAGTTTTCAGCATTGCCTGAAAGCAAATAGATATGAGCAGTACAGTTAATTAGCAGGATATTTTTCTCCTGGGAAAAAACATTTTCAAAAAAGAAAAAAAAAAGCATTTGTAAGATAATGTACACCAAAAGCACAAACTAAAATTGATGTTCAATAATACTTCACACAGCTCTCTGCAATCTCATTCCAATGGGTGGGATGATCCACTTCGGTTTTGTAATCAAGGTCATTTAGGGCAGCTTCCAAACCAAACTGAAATGACAATGACAATCACCGTGACTGAGAAAACAGTTTTCTCTATCAACTGGTGTGGATGCCAATCCATGATATCAGTAATGGGAGGCAAACAGCTTTTGATTATGATACACTGTGCTCAAGGAAAGTAAACATTTTGATAAGCTGTTCCAAACAGGCTAATACCACAAGCGAGTCTCTTTAAAAAAAAATGCAGAAAGGAGCACGCAGCAATGGCAACAAATTTTCTGGCAGCGAGACATGTTATTCCTCTCAGAGACAGAGGTCTGCGCTGTTTAGGGACTGTTTGGGCTAATTGGGCAGCAATTTGCAGAATCTGTTACAGGATATCAGGCTGCATCAAATCTCTTGGCCTAGTTTTGATGCAGTAGAGGGTTCTAACGTGGCTTCTCAATTAATGGAGGAACCTCAACTGTACAAGTCATGGTACATGACTCGTATGAAAGCCATTCTTATTTGGGACCATTACATTGGACCATGTTATTCAACAGGAGTCAAGTGACAGCTATGAAACCATTGTCAATTGTCAGGAACAACCATCTGACTCACTAATGTTCTTCAGGGACAGAAAATGCCATCCTTACCCAACTTGGCCTGTGTGTGACTCCAGATGAACAGCAACGTGGTTGACTCTTACCTTGTGTCTGGGCAATAAATGCCAGTCTAGATAGTGATGCCCACTTCCCATGAACAAACAAACAAAATTGCAATTAGGTCTTATGAGTTTTTTTGCTCATGATTTCAAAGCTTAAGTTGAGAAAATAATGATAAACGTACTCAGCCTGAGAGCTTTGAATTCTGGTAAATGTTTAGAGGCACACAGCTGGTACAGAATATGATAATTTCTTTCGTCCTCAGCCTGGAAGAGAGGGCAGATGACAGTTTCAAATCTCATGGATGCAATTTTAAAGCAGAACTGAAAGATATGACTAACACCTAAGGTGCGTATGCACATATACAATTAGTTATAGTGTCACCTAGATCAACTACACAAAAAAAAAAGGCCCTTCAGCCCATTTGCATTCCTACTGATCAAAAACAACCACCTAACTTTTATCCTCTCATTTTCCAGCACTTGGCCCATTGTCGTGTATGTACTGGCATCATAAGTGCACATCTAAAAGCTTCTTAAATGTTATCAGGGTTTCTGCCTCTGGTACATTTACAGGCAGTGAGTCCCAAATTCCCACCTCTCTCTGGGGGAAACAGGTTTTCCACACATTCCCTCGAAACCTCTGCCTGTTTCTTCTTGTCAACCCCATCTATGCCCCTCACAACTTTATACTTCTCAATCATAAATGGAAGGATGGGAAGGTGATGGCCTAGTCGGATTGTTGTTGGTCTGTTAATCCAGAGACCTAAGTAATGTTCTGGAGACCCAGGTTTGAATCCTGCCGTGGCCGATGGTGGAATTTATATTCAATAAAAATATGGAATTAAGACTCTGATGGTGACGACAAATCCAATGTTGATTGTTAGGAAAACCCATCTGGTTCAGTAATATCCTTTAGGGAAAGAAACTGCTAACCTTACCCTGGTCTGGCCTACATGTGACTCCAGACCCACAGCAATGTAATTGACTCTTAACTGTCCTCTGGGCAATTAGGGATGGCACCAGTGACACCATCAACCCTTGAATGAATTAAATTCAAATTAATAATGTCCCCCTCCGTCTCTCTGCTCAAAGGAAAACAATCCCAGTCTCTCCATATTATAGAAACTCTCCAGCCCAGGCATCATCCCGGTAAACCTTCTCTGCACCCACTCCACAGAGCAGTTACATCTGGCTTATAAGTGGATTTTAGAACTGCACAATATTCTAGCTGTGGCCGAGCCACCGTTTTATCTAGTTCTAGTATAACCTCCCTGCACTTAGCCTCTGTACAGCAATACATTTAATCATGGGGCACCTCCCAGTGCTATTAACGCTCCCTACTGTAGCCACCCACAATCATACAGCTGGGATTACAGACTACTCTGACTGCTATTGCCACTCAGACTGTATGGCACCGAAACAGACCCTTCAGTGCAACCTGTCCATGCCAACCAGACCTCCTAAATAAATCTAGTTGCATTTGCCAGCATTTGGCCCATATCCCTCTAAACCCTTCCTATTCATGCACCCATCCAGATGCCTTTTAAATGTTGTAATTGTACCAGCATACACACACCACCCTGTGCATGAAAAAGTTGCCCCTTAGGTCCCTTTTAAATCTTGCCCCTCTCACCTTAAACCTATGATGTCTAATTTTGGACTCCCCGACCCTGGGAGAAAGACATTGGCTATTCATCCTATTCATGCCAATAATGATTTTGTAAACCTCTATAAGGTCACCCCTCAGCCTCCAATGCTCCAGGGAAAACAGCCCCAGCCTATTCAGCCTCTCCCTATAGCTCAAACCCTCCAAGCTGGGCAACATCCTTGTAAATCTTTTCTGAACCCTTTCAAGTTTCACAACTTCTTTCCTATAGGAGGGAGACCAAAATTGAACATGATATTCTAATAGAGGCAAACTAATGTCCAGTACAGGTACAACATGACATCCCAACTCCTCTACGCAATGCACTGACCAATGAAGCAAAGCATGACAAATGCCTTCTTCACCACCTAGTCCACTTTCAAGGAACCACCCCAAAATCTTTTTTTTGGCAACACACCTCAGGATCATCCATTAAATGTATAGGCCCTGCCCTGATTTGCCTTAAAGTGTAACACCTCACATTTATCTGAATCAATCGGCCCACCTGATCAAGATCTCAATACACTACGAAATAAGTTTCTACACTGTCCACTACACCAGCAATTTTTGGTATCATCTGCAAACTTACCAACCATTCCTCTTATATACACATCCAAATCATTTATATAAATGATGAAAAGCAGATGGACCCAGCACCGATCCTTGTGGTACACCACAGACCTCCAGTCCAAAAAATATAACCCTTCACCACTACTCTCTGTCTCCTACCTTCAAGTTAATTTTGTATCGAGCTGGCTAGCTCCCCTTGGATTCCATGTGATCTAACCTTGCAGATCCTTGCTGACAACCACATAGACAATGTCTACTTCTCTACCTCATCAATTCTCTGTCACTTCTTCGAAAAACTCCAAGTTTGTGAGACACGATTTCCTACCCACAAAGCCATCTTGACTATCCCTAATCAGTTCTTACATTTCCAAACACATGTAAATCCTGTCCCTCAGAATCCCCTCCATCAACTTACCCACCACGGATGTCAGGCTCACTGGTCTATAGTTCCCTGACTTTTCCTTACCACCTTCCTTAAACCACGTTAGCCCACCTCCAGTTTTATGGCACCTCACCCATGGCTCTTGATGACAAAAATATCTCAGCAAGGGGCCCAGCAATTACTTCTCTAACTTCCCTCAAAGTTTTGAGATACACCTGATCAGGTCCAAGGGATTTATGCATTTTAAGACATGCACACCTCTTCCTCTGTAATATGGACTCTTTTCAAGACATCACTATTTATTTCCCAAGTTCTCGAGCTTCCAGGTCCTCCTCCACAGTAAATACTGAAGCGGAATACTCATTTAGTATCTCACCCATCTCCTGTGGTTCCACATACAGACAGCCTTGCTGATCTTTGAGGGGCCCTAATTCTCTCTCTAGTTACTCCTTTGCCCTTAATGTATTTGTAGGATATCTTTGGATTCTCCTTAACCCTTTCTACCAAAGTGATCTCATACCCCCTTTTTACTCTCCTGATTTCATTCTTAAATACACTCCTACTGCCTTTATACTCTTCTAGGGATTCATTCAATCCCAGCTGTCCCTACCTGACATATGCCTCCTTTTTCTTGACGAAAGTCTACATTTTGTTAGTGATCCAGCATTCCCCACACCTACCAGCCTTGCCCTTCAACTAACAGGAACATACTGTTTCTGAACTCTCGTTATCTTATTTTTGAAAGTTTCCCACTTTCTAACTGTTCCTTTACATGAGAATAGCCTCTCTCAGTTAACATTTGGAAGTTCCTGCCTAAAACCATCAAAATTGGCCTTACCCCAATTTATAACTTTGACTTTTGTATCAAGTCTATCCTTTTCCATAACTATTTTAAAACTAATAGAATTATGATCACTGGCCTCAAAGTGCTCTCCCACTAACACCTCAAGTCACTTGCCCTGCCTTACTTCCCAAGAGATGTAAAGTGGATAAGGAGGAAAACCACCTCTATAGATCAACACCAACCTGTACAGTCGGTAACTCACCACATCCCCTTTCACCTTAACGGAGGATTTAACGCCCTTAAGGAACAACATCCGACAACTCGGATAGGAGATAAGGAATCTGAGAGAGTAGGCAGTCGTCTAGTGATTATTAATCCAGAGTCCCAGGTAATGTTCTGGGGACCTGCGTTAAAATCCCGCCACAGCAGATGGTGAAATTCGTATTCCATAATACTCTGGAATTAAGAATCGCACGATGACCATGAATCCAATGCCAAAATTCCCATCAGGTCCGCTAATGTCCTTTAGGGCAGGAAATCTGCCATCCTCACCTGGTCTGGCCGAGATGTGACTCCAGAACCATAGCAATATGGTTGACTCTTATCTGCCCTCTGGGTAATTAGGGCTGGGCAATAAATGCTGACTGAGTTAGTGACACCCACATCCCATGAATGAATGAAAAAAAACAGTGAATGCTGAGACTTGGACTCACATAGTGGCTGCAGGAGACTAAGGCTCTCAGCTATTAATGGACCAGGAACCATGGTTTCCACCTTCATTAAATATTGTAATCCTGCATGATGGCTCAAAAATCCCAACACTTCCCATAGAAGTGGGTGTAAACCACTTTCAACAATTACTGGAGGTTAGCAATATGTACAATACATGCAGTCCCTATCTACATACTTTTAGAGATCTTTTAGGCATCTGACTACATAAAGGCAAAGTTGCCATAATCCCAGAGGACCATAGAGTTGCTCTCTCATTAGGAAAAGGTGTGACTTGTGATAGCACATACCTGAAACACAACTCTCGACTTTTCCAGCAGGTAGGTTCTCATGTTAGCTCCTATGATACGATACCTTTTGTCAAATCCAATTTCAATGTATTTCCCAAATCGACTACTGTTATCATTCCTGGTCGTCTTTGCGTTTCCAATTGACTGCCAAGCAAAAAGAGACATGCACCTTAAAATGACTGTTTAACCAATGTTCATAAAGGACAATCTGTCATGCCACCACTGGAGAACTGGGCAGGCCTGCATTTTAAAGCCCAACTGGATGAAAATTCTCTCAAAATCATACACCGAGTCAATCAGAACAGAACTGATTAGTTCCTCAAAGAGTTTGGACATTTGCAGAAATTTTAGGTCCATTAGATTAGTCATTATACAGAGGCACAATAAATCACAAAGAATGTACAATTTTGAAAATCAGTCTCTCAAAAGCAGACAGCATATGCAAAATATTACTGTTCAATTTTATCTTTGCAGAATCTAATCAAAAACAGCTGTCGTAATTTAGCTTGCTGTCGGTTTGCTAAATGATTTGGGCTCTTGCAGCGCAGTGACAGTGTCCTTACCTCTGAGTCAGGATGCCTGGGCTCAACTCCCACCTGTTCCAGAGGTGTGCAATAACATCTCCAAACAAGATAGAACAGAGCACCTTTTCCCAAATGATTTGAAGTTGCATCACCCTGAGCTCAATGCCAATGGAGTTCGTGCACCTGGTTAAGAGGGGCAGCTCAGGACTGTTTGATAATTCAGCACAACTGGGAAACATCAAGAGTCTCGGTCAGTCCACATTGACAGCTGCTGCAAGCTCTTGAAAAATATATAGATGTGCTCTAGGGTAGAGACTGCAGCTGGAAGATCTCTTCCGCGGAATTACACTGTGCACATTTATTGGAAATTACTCCGTAAACTAGATCAGTCACAAATTCAATTTAATGGATTCAGGTGAGGAAAGCAGGCACGATGCCAGGAAAACACTTGCATGCTTTAAAATCATTAGCCTGCCTCCATTTTACAACATATTGCTCCAAATAAGATTGCAATGCTTTGCCTCTCCCTCTTTGAGCATATTTCCCAACAACCCATTCTGCCAATTCCACTTAAGTTAAAGAAAAGGAGCGCTCTAAGTCTGCTTCCTCTCCTTGAGAAACAGTGCCCACTTTGCCTGTAGCCCTGGCAAGATAGGGAACTCGCAATGTTATACTAATCAAAATCCTGGCACAATGTTGTATCATACATCATTCTCTGCCTGAAAGCTGGCACAACCTTGACACCACATCGCATGCAAATCATGTTCTGTCCTTACATACACCTTCCAGCTGGAAGGTGTAATCTGGTTACCCACTCCCTTGCCCAAAGGCACAGAGTAGAACCCATAACATTCCATGTGCTGCAGCAACCGAGGCCTACAAACTTATACATGGACCAGAGACTAAACTAGAAGCCTAGTGAACCTGTGCAGTTCAATCTAACAAGGCGAGCTGTCTGGGATGCTGAGTGCATTATTTTCTTCATCAAGCGTGTGACATTCTGCAAAGGTATGGTGGGATTTCTTTTCCCCAAAAGCAAATACTTTGGGTCAATAAAGCAATTTCTAGCCCAGCTTCTATAAATTACCTTAGAAATACAAGGACACAAGAAATAGAAAAGAAAAATAGCCAGTCAAGAGAGCTCTGCGATTTAATACAATCACTGCGGCAGGCCTTGACTTCAACTCCACCTTTCTGCTCACTCCCCACAGCCCTCACTTTCCCAAGAGACCAAAGATCTGTCTCTCTCAGCCTTACATGGATTCAAAGATGATGTTTCCACAACCCTCCAGAGTGCAGAACTCAAATGCTCACAACCCTTTGAGTGAAATGCGGCACGGTGGCTCAGTGGTCAGCACTGCTGCCTCACAGTGCCAGGGATTCAGGTTCGATTCCAGCCTCAGGCGACTGTCTATGTGGAGACTGCACATTCTCCCCATGTCTGCGTGGGTTTCCTGTGAGTGCTCCAGTTTCCTCCCACAGTCCAAAGATGTGCAGGTTGTGGTTTGCCATGCTAAATTGCCCATAGGGATGCGCAGACTAGGTGGTTAGCAATGGGACATCTAGGGTTAAAAGGAACCTTCTTCAGAGGGTCAGTGTGGACTCAATGGGCTGAATGGCCTGCTTCTACACTGTAGGGATTCTACGAAGTAATTTCTTCTCACCCCAGTGTTATATGATCAATCTCTCGTATCCTGAGTCTGTGCCTTCACATTTAGACCCTTTGATTACCAGAAACATCTCTCATAATCTACCTTGTCAGGCCCCTTCTGAATTTTGTATGTTGCATACCTCTAAGTTCAGAGGCTATTAGTCCAATTTAGCCCATTAATGGATAACTCCCTCAACCGAGGGACCAATTGAGTCACCAAACCCAAGGGAGAAGGAGGGAGTTGGTGAGGAATCTGTCAGTTTCTTTTACAATTCACTTTGGTCTTCGGAAATCTCACATAACTTGCACTTTACACTCCCAGTGGTTGTCATGACTAATGGTTCCTTCTACCATAGGTATTGTTTTTGAAGAAATGTTGATTGAGAAGTTACAAAACTCCTTAAGATGTCTAACCATAACAGTTTTTAACTACAATTGTTTCCATTGAAAATATAATGCAACTCTTCCAAAGGTCAAAGATCCTAAATTGGGCTTCCATTTTCCCTTCTGCTCAAGGGAATATTCATATCTTCCAGCCTGCAATGAGCTGAAATACCATCTGCAAAATTACATCTTACCAGTTGCCATTCTGCCAGTCACATCACAAAGCATGGATTAACTAATAAGCCAACATAATGAAGAGGAACAAAACTAGATTAGATTAGACTCCCTGCAGTATGGAAACAGGCCATTTGGCCCAATAAGTCCACACTGACCTTCCAAAGAGTAACCCACGCAGACCCATTCACCTATCCTTTATTTACCCCTGACTAATGCACTTAACACTACGGGCAATTTAGCATGAGCAATTCACCTGACCTGCACATCTTTTGGATTGTGGGAGGAAATCGGAGCACCCGGAGGAAACCCACATAGAAATGGGGAGAATGTGAAAACTCCACACAGTCGCCCTGAGGTGAGAACTGAACCCAGGTCCCTGGCGCTGTGAGGCAGCAGTGCTAACCACTGAGCCACAGTACTCCCCTGTTGTTAACAGTTAACTAGTTAACAGTCTGTCGGTGACAGAGGGCAACTCCCCACATAATTTTTTTTGGTGCGATGTAACTTGCACCCAAGGGACAGGTTAAAGTTTAGAAAAATGTCAGTTCTCGTTTTCCAGAAATATCATCAATTGCAAAAGAAAGATTTACATTAACGTTTCAATGGTGAAATTTAAAAATGATACCCAAGAGTTAAATTTAAGAGGGTGACCAAGCCAGTGATGGATGCTCTTCTTGTTCTAAGGATAGTCAATGTCATAGTCATTGTGTAAACAACTGCTTCATCATACAATTCGAAATCCAATTGCATCATTGCATCATGGGGTACACACCATTCTCTGCAAATTCCAACTGAACTGCATGTACAATAACCTCAACAAATCCATGCTGCAATTATTCCAACTTCAGCTACGCAATCAGAACTTGCAATTAAATTAGATAGTATTCCATTCCTGGAGAAGCCTTGTGGATCCGTGCAGTTCATTCTAACACAGCGTGAGTCCCTCATGAGGGGGAATTCATTTTGCTCCCCATTCTGAAAAGTTCCCAATCTCTCCCAATGATTTCTGTCATCTTTAGCCAAGCAGCTGAGAGGAGTTTGATATTCCCAATCACTTTTCTTCTTTGTTGGCATTTGTCTTCTCTCAGCACTTCAGGAAGAATTAAGAATCTCTTCGAAAAACTAGCCAGGCTGTATTGCTGTGTTTAAGGTCCAGTTGGAGTTGTGGAATCTGCCTCTCTAACAAGGAAGCAGTTAAAACACACAGATAAAAGCCAAACAAATACCCCCGGGTCTTGTATGCTCATTATATGAGTGTAAATGTAATCTGCCTCTTTCCAAGATCAAAGAAAGTTCGCAATCCTAAAGATTTGCTCGAGCATGTCCAAGTTTTCAAATGATCACCCTTTGAAAATTGTCCAGGGGAATTCTCTTTAAAAACAGCAGTCAAGTTCATAAAATTCAACAGATCAAGGCAAAACCATTTACTCTATTAGTAACAGAGTCAATGATTGATACAATATTGCTGCTAACACCGCCTTGCAGTATCGTGTTCAAAGCAGCTGCTCCTGGCAGTTCAACAACTTTAGACAAACTAAGGCGGGATAAGCTCAAATGACGTTTGGAGACAGATGAACTACAGTCTCCACAAGATGGTGAAGAACATATATTTGACCACTCCACCTTACTAATGATTCCATCAAGAAAACTTACAAAGGAAAATGACTAAGTTGTCACAACTTACACAAGACCTACATCAACTGCAAAGGCATTTCAAGTATTTTCTGCTTTTATATCATGGGTCCATGTTAGCTGTGTCCAATTCAGATAGCGTGAATAGCACAAACAACGTACTTAAATTTGCACGTAATCCTATCAAACATATTCAAGAAAATTTTTAATCTTTCAGGTAACATGAAATAAACTGAAATGAACAAATTCATTCACACCATATTTAAAGAGAAATTCTTTTTCAACTTAAAGCAAGTGACAATTCAGCTTAGATTTTATAGAGTCATAGAGTCAGAGGGATGTACAGCACGGAAACAGACCCTTCGGACGAACTTTTCCATGGCGGCCAGATATCCCAACCTAACCAAAGATGTGCAAGTTAGGTGAATTGGCCATGCTAAATTGCCCGTAGTGCGAGATGCATTAGTCAGAGAGAAATGTGTCTGGGTGGATTACTCTTCAGAGGATCGGTGTGGACTGGTTGGGCCGAAGGGCCAGTTTTTGCACTGTAGAGAACCTAATCTAATCTAATCTAGTCCCACTAAACCCTTCCTATTCATATACCCATCCAGATGCCTATTAAATGTTGTAATTGTACCAGCCTCCACCACTTCCTCTGGCAGCTCATTCCATACATGCACCCTCTGCGTGGAAAATGTTGCCCCTTCAGTCTCTTTTATATCTTTCCCCTCTCACTCTAAACCAATGCTCTCTAGTTCGGGACTCCCCCACACCAGGGAAAAGACCTTGTCTATTTACCCTATCCATGCCCCTCATGATTTCATAAACCTCTATGACATCACTCCTCCGCATTCAATGCTCCAGGGAAAACAGCCCCAGCCTATTCAGCCTCTCGCTCTCGCTCAAACCCTCCAACCCTGGCAACATCCTTGTAAATCTTTTCTGAACCCTTTCAAGTTTCACAACATCCTTCCAATAGGAAGAAGACCAGAATTGCACGCATTATCCCAAAAGTGGCCTAACAAATGTTTTTCTTGACTCTTATCAAACATATACTCTCAATGACCCTTGAACTATTACAGCATATTTCAGATTTAACCATTAGGAAAGCAGTGAGTTAGTTAAATTGCCTCTTCGTCATCAATCTCACCTCCATGATGGGGTTTGAAGCCAGGACCTTCTCTTCTACATTAGTCTCACTGGCAGAACCGCTGACTGTCGCAAAGTATCGCATGGCATATTTAGCTGAGACAGTCTTCCCTGCTCCAGACTCTCCGCTAACAATGATTGATTGATTCCGTTCATCTCTGAAATACAGATTATAAACTGTTGTATAGTGATCAGTTAGCAAAGCAAGAGAGGTGTGCCTTCTCAAAAGTGTAAATAATATTAAAAAAGGCATATAGAATCACACTCATTATTTACGACAGAACATTGACAACATAGCTGAGAAAGCAGCAAGTGAGGGTGACCAACACCAGCCAAGACACTGCTGGGACTTACCCAGTTAACTAGAGGAGAATATTAGTCCCTTGATAGGAGAGAACTTGAATCTTGTCAAAAAGATAGATACGTATCCAAAGTTTTTCAACTTGCATTCATCAGGACAAATGCAAGAATGCCAAATTTCAACTGGTCATACTAACTTACACTACAGAACAAAGTGGTGTTGATTGGAAACAATATCCATCATGGTGATGGGGGTGTTATTAAAATGGTTTAGTGCATTGTAAAAATGTTACAGGTTTTTGGTATCAAGAGGAAAAATTGGGGGCTTTATTCCAAGACCTATTACGTATGACATGAGGAAGGTCGGTGTGCCTTTGGTTCACTTTTCCTGTGTGAGGATATTGTTTCCAAGAGCTAACTGCAGTTCTCCTATACCACAGGAAATTCAGAACCAGTTCCAAATGCTTCTGTTCATACTGAATTTGTATGATGGAAAAATGAAAGGAAGGTGAATAAATTGACTGTAAATTACAAACGGGAAAACATCCAATGCCTTATAGAACAGACATCACGCCCCATTCCCCACTCCATTCTCCTACACACTACTCCTGCAACCAACTTACATTGATATAACACTTTTATTCAAGTTAAATGTTTCAAGCACTAACAGAGGTAAGAGAAATGACAGAAAGAGCAATTAAATACTCAAAGAGATTTGAAGATAAGAATTCAGATTTCAAGCAAGGGGATTGGGAACAGATTTCTGGAGATTTGCCAGAAGATGGCTGACACTCCATTATGCAATGGTGCAGTGAATATACTTGATGCATGGGAGAACAGAAGGGCTCTTGCAGTGCTGTAGTAATGTCCCTATCTCTGAGTCAGGAGGTCTAGATTCCAGAGATTTGTTATAACATGCCTGGATGGGAGACTGGAACATGGAGTGCAACTCAAGGTCACACAGAGAACCAATGGTGATGCACTCAATTAGATTCAGCCTGACTTGGCAGTTAGGGAGTAGGTGAAGTCAGGGACATAGGTACAGAGCATTTGGTGGGAGCCAAGTTTAACAGCTTCAATTTTGCTGAGATATAATTGGAATTAGTTCTGGCTGTTTCATACACCAATAATTCATACATTCAATTCAGCAGTGAAAAACTGTCAGAGATTTACAAGGGTTTTTTGGAAGTTTTTTTCTGTAGTTTAGCACAAACATCAGTTTCCACCTTTTTCTGTCCTGATGTCCATTTGCCACTAGGGAAGAACCCCACTTTCAGTTTAATAGAAATTTTGAAGAACTGTAACCAAATCACCCAATGAATTATTTAAACAAATAACAAGTAACAAATGTGGCCCACCAGGTGCTTTTGGAAGCTGTGGCTTTTAATTGCTATGTCAGAATTCTTTTACGAGTGACCCAGCTACATTGGTCTCTTGTAAACCAATAGAAGCATGGGGAAAAGTTAACCGGAAAGCAACTTTCTCACCAGTATAAGAATCATATTAGTAACCAATGAACAGGAACCATTGAACTGCCTCCCAGCCTTTCTCTATCTGTAAGCTGTTATTCAGTGTGCACGCACACATATGAATGTGCGTCTTTGTGTGTGACAGAGAGAGAAAATGTGAGTAAGACAGAGACAGTGAGAGGGAGTGTGTGCGAGAGACAGTGAGAGTGTGTGCATAAGTAAGAGAGAGATTAAAGATTCAATTTATAGCACTTATGCTGACTGTGTGCAATCGTTTTCTTGTAGGTAGAGTCTAATTATGCTTAAATAGTAACTCTTACTATGTACAGAAACCTGGGCAATGTTTTTCATCAATCAGAGTCTGAAAATCAGCTAGACCAGGAAAAATCAGGTAAACTGGGGAAGCCTTATGCACTTATTTTAAACTTTTAGGATGACACTGGGGAGAACATTCGCTCCCCCCGAGATTCGTGATAGCTTAACAAAAGTTTGTTTGTAAGAAGCTGCTAATTATTAGTGAAGAAACCTGGCTGACTTGTTTCTAGTACTGAACTAAAGTAATAGCGATACAATTGACAACATCGCTGTCTCTTATTTTCAAACTTTGTTCTGACCAGTGGAGGAGTGAGACTAGAAAAGGAGCAGTTCACTGTTCCAACACTGGCACTGTGATGACACGGTTGCTAAATAAATAGTGTTTGTCATTTTTGCTACTCATAATTAAAACGATCCTCTCTCCCACTTTCCCCATTCATTAACTCAGAATTGTGAAAGGACTCAGCCTAAGCATCAAGTCCAATTTGTGGATAACTTTCAAGAACCCATCATCAAATAACTTCGAAAGGGGCTTTAGCTGCTCCAAAGGGACCAATATCCTCAGGCATGATTTGGAGGTGCTGGTATTGGATTGGGGTGGACAAAGTTAAAAATCACACAACACCAGGTTACAATCCAACAGGTTTATTTGGTAGCGCTAGCTTTCGTAGCGCTACTGATGAAGAAGCGGCACTCTGAAAGCTAGTGCTTCCAAATAAACCTGTTAAGACCATAAGACATAGGAGTGGAAGTAAGGCCATTCGGCCCATCGAGTCCACTCTGCCATTCAATCATGGCTGAATGGGCATTTCAACTCCACTTACCCACATTTCCCCGTAGCCCTTAATTCCGTGTAACATCAATTGTACTATAACCTGGTATTGTGTGATTTTTAACTACCTTCAAGCAGTTTAAGAATAAAACTATTTACCAGAGTGCAGCACTCACTTTTGATATTTTAGCCAGCACTGTGGGAAAGTTAAACTAATTATTAACTTCAGATAGTCTTGTAATACTTGCAAAAGTTGCCAACGTGAAAACATAAAGCAGCCAAACAAGGGATAACCTGATGAGGTTTATTACAGAACATGGGAGGTAGCACTCCTGGATGATAAACCCAGTGAAGAGCTGTTGGCTTTAACAGCCTGGTTCTGTGCTGCCAATACAATGCCAATGCTTGGAAGACGCGGAGTATGTAGAAAATGAGGTGCACTCCTGGAAAATGCTGTTCGGGGCAAAATGATTTATTAAAAGCATCAAATCCAAACATTGTGGCAATCAAATATAAGGATTAACTTACATATCAACATAGCAAATAGCCTTAGCGTGTTTCTAGTATGATCTGTGCTAACTAGTAACTTCAATGTCCTTGGTATTGCTGCCATACCCCAAATAAAAACACTCACCTGAATTGGTTTTAACTCAATTCTCTAAGATTTGTTAGATTGAATAGAGCTGATGATATTCTAGCAACTAAAACAATGCAAACATAAGATTGCAAATATTCAGCTTCCATATAGGGAGCTTAATCAGCTTTTACCCTTGATGAAACGGGCATGAAACAGCTCATTTTGAAATAACTGCACATCACTGCCAGGCACTACACAATGAATGGCATCAGAAATGTTCCACTAACAAAGTCTGCACCTCCAGAAGTGTAGAGTCAGCCAGTTCCATTAGCTCCCAAAACACTATCCAATCACAAGTGAAGGAAAAAACAGTTACAGTTAATACCAATGGCTGTGTTTCCATTTACAAATCACTGCATCTGTTTCCTGCTGTTATTTTATCTGTAACGAACAGTTGTTTGGAACATCCAGCTCCTGATGACTTGTTGTAATAATCAGTCTCATTTTGAAGTTGGCAGGATTGGTAGAGATGCAGTCGGTGCGCATGCTTATGGCTTTGCCAACAGTCCAGCCTCTTCCCAGAACACAAGACCGAAAGTCCAGAAAAAACAGTGAAAGAAATCGTTTCCCACACAAAGATCATTGAGAATCTCTGATGTTTTGCCACAAGAGGAGGGGAGGCAGTGGAATTTGATTTCAGTAAAAAATCTGGAATTCAGATTCTAATGATGACCATGAAGGCATTGCCGATGGTCAGTAAACCTCATCTGGCTCCTAGCGTCCATTAGGGAAGGAAATCTGTCACCATTACCTAGTCTGACCTAAATGTGACTCCAGACCCATAGCAATGTGATAGAGTCTTAACTGCCCTCTGGACAATTAGAGATGGAGAATAAATGCTGGCCCACCCAGCCAGAGATACCCACATTCCATAAGTTAATTTAAAAAAGAACTTAAAGAAATTAGGGTGACTGGAAAAGGTTATGAAATGACTTTGGGAATTAGGATTATAGAGAATCTCAAGGCATTTTAAACATATATTAGGTGCAAGAGGATAACTAGAGAAAGGGTAGACACACTCAAGGAGAAAGGAGGGAAATTGTGTGTGGAGTCAGAGGACGTGGGCGAGGTCTTTAATGGGTAATTCGTGTCAGTGTTCAGTGAGGAAAGATATCAAAGGATGCAGCAAAATATAAATGAACTGGGAAATTGGGCAGAGAATATGGACAAGTGTGAGGTGATGCATTTTGGAAGGTCAAATGCAAGAGGAAATTATACTGTAACTGGCTGAACCCTTAGGAGCATTGATATACAGAGGAGTCCAAGACCAAAGCTCCCTGAAAGTGGCAACACAAGTGGAGGAGAAGGTGGTAAAGAAGGCTTCCAACATGCTTGCCTTCATTGGTTGGAGCATTGAATATAAAAGTTGTCAAGTTATGTCGCAGCTGTATCAGTCTTTGTTTCGGCATCATTTGGAGTATTGTGTGTAGTTCTGGTCACCACGCTTTAGCAAGGATATGGAGGCTTTGAAGATGGTGCAGAAGAGATTTACCAGTATGTTGCCTGGATTGGAGTGTATTAGCTTTATACAGAGATTGGAAAAACTTTTGATTGTATTTGCTACTGTGTTGGAGGCTGAGGGGTGACCTGATAGAAGTTTATAAAATTATGAGGTGCATGGAAAGGGTGGATATTTGGAGTCAAGTGTGTGGTACTGGAAGAGCACAGGCCAGGCAGCATCTGAGGAGCAGGAAAATTGATATTTCAGGCAAAAGCCCATCATCAGGAATGAGGCTGGGAGCATCGGGATATTTGGAGTCTTTTTCCCAGGTGAGAAATGCCAGATACAAGGTGGCATAGGCTTATGGTGCAAGGGGAACAGTTTAAAGAAGATGTGCAAGGGATTTTTTTTTAAAAACAACAGGCAGTAGGTACCTGAAACATGCTGCCAGTGGAGACGGCAGAAGCAGGAACAATAACAAAGCTTGAGGGGTGTTTAGATAGACACATGATCAGGTAAGGAACAGAGGAATGTGGACCATGTGCTGGCAGATGGGGTTAGTTTAAAACGGCAACATGATCAACACAGATATGGTGGGCTGTAGAGTGTGTTCCTGTGTGGTACAGTTCTGTGCTCTAGTGGTGAGTAACATTACTACACAATTCAGAATGGTGTTGGTGTCTAAAGATTCAAACTGATCATGCGTAAGAGAGAGAGAGAGAGAGAGAGTGGGCCTGTGGCTCTGTCTGTGTATACAACCAGCTTACAAGAGCAGTTTAAAGTCAGTGCAGACAGAAAGGCCTAATGGTCTCTTCCCGTGCTAAACACATACACATCTATTTTAACATTAGCAAGTCCTCCTCCAGGACAGGAACTCGTTTGTACTCAGTCTTTCAGCACTCTCTTATCAGAGGCCAGGCTCACCAGATGCTTTCAAAGCAAGGCCAAAGGTCATCAGGACTGCAAGTAGCTGCATTTTTCTCAAAATCAATTCCAATGGACGTCAACTCCCTGACAATGCAATCCAAACCAAACCCCCTGTCCCAATCTGAAATGATTTGTTCGAAGTTTCCTGGGCTGACCAGGAGTGAGCGGAAAATCAGACTTAAATATCGCAGGCAGTGGCTTTTGACTTCTTTCTAACCGCAAACAGTAGGTAATAAGACAGACTGATGGTCCCTAGTCTGTCTAGCTTCAGCATTTTCCACTCTGCGCTATTTTTAATTTTCATGGAATAATTCACCCATTGGTTCAGGGGTTTCATAGGCTTTACGTAGAGCAAGTGGTTCCAACAATCGAGGTGGCAATGTGCTACAAATACCCAAAATTTGACTCCAGAGAAAACAATTTTAGATAAGTGTGAACTTACAGGCTTGAAAGAAGCTGGGTCAGATGTAATCTTTTGAGATATACAAGACAATAAATGAGGCAATTCAAATTCTGAAAGTTGAAGCAAGGTTTGCAAATCTGACAGTGTTACAAGTTCAAAGCAAAGCAAATACAAATTTAAAACATAAAAGCACAGATTGGTCTTTTGGTCTCACCCAGGGATACAAAACTTGGATGGTGGGGGGGGTGGGGACAACCAGGATCTGGACCCACACCCAGTATCATGCCCCTCGCCAGACAGCAGGAGTGCACAAATAAACCTCACATCGGAGACTGAACATCAACCAGCGCCTGGAAACAACGACAGCTGCTGGAATTTAACTTCAACTCAGAAATCTGGAATATAAAGTAGGTTTCAGTCATGGCGGCCATGAAACTACCATCGACTTGTAAAATCCCATTGGGCAGATTTAAGGGAGGAAATCTGCCACCTTTATCCAGTCTGGCTTATCCGTGACACAGACACAATGATGTGGTTGACTCGACCTTCCACCTGCTCTCTCAGACAGCACAAGCAAGCTACTCAAAGGGCAGTTAGGAATAGGCAACAAATACTGGCTTTGCCAGTGATGCCTACCTTCCACGAAAGAATGAAAATAACATTTCCTGAACCAATCATTCTGATGCTCTCTCTCTCTCTATTTCCTGCTCTTTTCTCTTATGTATTTTTATTGATAATTTAGCTCGGTATCAAAAATACCACGTTAATATTCAAAGATGCATTTGTTTCTGACCAAACTTTTAATTCTTCAAAAACTCTTTCAAAAAACAGATTTTCCATGATAAATGTTTGTGGGATCTTGCTGTTTCTCTGTGATAGTGAGTGCCCGTACTTCTAAATTCTTTCATTGGATAGGAATCGATTTGGGGCATCAAAATCTAGACATGACATTTCATAAACATAGGATACCCCTCTGTTTTTTTTCACTTATCTTTTTCTCTCACTCACTCTCTCCTTACTTTTTTAATCCTTCTTTCTTGTTTCTGTTGCTCTCGCACCTTTCCGCATCTGATGCTGCATCTCTCCTTTCAGTTTTGTTTCAGCCAGAAGCAGAACCTGCAGGACCACAGATCCCCTTGCACCCCCGGGCATGACTGTTCCAGAGAATGACCCACCAGATCTTCAATGTCTTAGGGGTAGTGAGATTTGGAGAGCACAAGAGGTCATGTGATTTGAACATACTGTGGCAGTGACCACAGATGAGTAATTAGCATATAAATCATTTGATTGTTGTACACAGTCCAAACACTGTTATACGTAAGGAGGGAATGGTGCTGGGCGAAGCAGTTTTCTAACTTGTGATTAAAAACTATTGGTGTTTGTAAATTACCTTTAATTCAGCTACTTATTAACAAATCTCACAGACAATCAAATACTGAAACAATTACTTAAACTTTCCTGCGTATAGGTAAGTGTATGAGGGTTCAAGCAGATGAGATGAGGCAGGGGGTGAATGTGACTGAGGTGGAAACAGACAACCTTCATAATAGAACGGACAGCACAGACTCCCAACTCTATGTCACATTAACTGTGTTTATGTTAACTGGAGCGAAAAGGGCATACTTGCTCTTTTCAACATTTCATATTGAGAGAACTGGAACTGACTTTGTGCGTAGGATGGTGAACAAGTTTACAACAGCTAACCCTTCAGGTCATAACCTGATATGTTTTGTTTCTCTCTCCACAGATCCTGCTAGATCTGCAGAGATTTTCCAGCATTTTCCATTTTAATTGCAAATTTCCAGCATCCACAGTATTTAGCTTTTGTAACAGCTAACCCTCAACTGTTTAAATACTACTTAACAAAAAAAAGCACAACAACTCTTTACAATCAGAGATGTATCTTCACAAGTTAAAACTGACTTTCCATAGCCTGGCTGAATAGATGGTCAAAAATCAACATTACTTCTCTCAAAAATTAAAAGTAAATCAACAGCCATCTATTTAGACCATAAATCCAATTAATTTCTGGTTGCATAAGGACGACGGTACTACAAACTACAAAACGTGATTATCTAATTGTTTTCACCAGCTAGTTACATACTGAAATAATGAGTTTCAAATGGTTCACAGTCAGACGTTTGGAAATGAGTTCAAAAGGCATCTCTATTCCAAATATAGCAGAGTGCAAGTTAACATTGGTTGATGAAATTAAAATGGAACAAATAGAATAGTAATTGAAACTTTTGTTATTTTAATAAAGAAAGCAATATATTAAGATGAGCATCAATGAACAAAGCATGCAAGCCCATGTTAATGAGGCTAATTAAGACTAGGGGTGTGTTAATGTTCCAGGCCCACAGCCACCCATCTTACAGCAGCTGTCTGTGCCTTTTCCTCCAAATGTAACTGCAGTAGTTAATGAGATGCTGAAAACAATTATTAGATATTTTTGTTCATTTCAGGATAGCTATAAATAAATGTCCTAAGACCCATTATAATTTATTTCTATTCTATAATTCAGCACTCGAGACTTAGAGAATCAAGCAACCACTTCTGCAATTGTGTTACCCATACATTTTTTTTTTGGATTCTTTCAACAATTCACAGTTCTCAAAAGTTTTAAAAACTGTCAAAGCACAAAGCTGAATATGATAAACAAAGCAGCAGACAAGCAACTAATCCACCTCCACAAATCCAACCAAAAATTTTAGATACATTTATATTCATTCATTTGTAGGATATGGGTGTCGTTGGACGGCCAGCATTTTTTGCATGTCCCTAGATTTTTTGTCCTTCAGAAGGTGCTGGTGAGCTGCCATCTTGAACTGCTGCAGTCTACATGCTGTCCGTTGACCTACAATGCCATCAGAGAGGGAATCGTCAGGATTTTGACCTAACACCAGTGAAGGAACGCCGATATATTTCCAAGTCAGGATGGTGAGTGACTTGGAGGGGAACATGCAAGTCGTGGTGTTGCCATGTATCTGCGGTCCTTGACCTTCTAGGTGGAAGCGGTCGTGCGTTTGGAAGATGCTGTCGAAGGATTTTTGGTGAATTTCTGCAGTGCATCTTGTAGACGGTACACAATGCTGCTACTGAGTGTCGGTGATGGAGGGACTGGATGCTTATGGATATGTTGCTATCAAGTGGGCTGCTTTGTCCTGGATGGTGTCAAGCTTCTCAAGTGTTATTTCAGCTGCACTCATCCAGACAAGTGGGGAGTATTGCACCACACTCCTGACTTGTGCTTGATAGATGATGGATAGGTTTTAGGGAGTCAGGAGAGGAGTTCCCTCGCCACAGTATTCCTTATCTCTGACCTGCTCTTGGAGCCTGTGTTTATGTGGCAAGTCCAGTTGAATTTATAGTCAATGGTAACCCCAGGATATTGATAGTGGGGGATTCAGCAATGATAACATCATTGAATGTTAAGGGGAGATGGTTAGATTGTCTCATATTGGTGATGGTCATAGACTGGCATTTGCGTGGCATGACTATTAACTGCCACTTGTCAGCTCAAGCCTGGATACTGTCCAAAACGGGTTGCATTTGAACACGGACTGCTTCAGTATTTGAAGAGTTGTGAATGGTGCTGACCATTGTGCAATCATCGGCAAAACATCCCCACTTCTGACCTTATGATGGAGGGAAGGTCATTGATGAAGCAGTTGAAGATGGTTGGGCTGAGGAACTCCTGCAGAGATGTCCTGGAGCTGAGATGACTGACCTCCCACAACCACAACCATTTTCCTATGTGCCAGGAAAGATTCCAACCAGTGGATGTTTGCCCACCACCCCCCCCCCCCTCCCCAGATATCCATTGTTTCCAGTTTTGTTAAGGCTCCCTGATGCCACACTTAGTTGAATGCAGCCTTAATGTTAAGAGCTATCACTCTCCCCTCCCCTCTGGAAATCAGTTCTTTTGTCCACATTTGAACCAAAGCTGTAATGAGATCAGGAGCTGAGTGGCCCTGGTGGAACCCAAACTGGGCATCACTGAGCAGGTGCTGTTTAAAAGCACTGTTAACAACACCTTCCAATACTTTCCTGATGTAAATAAAACAAATAGTAGTGTAACAACATTTAGTCAAATGTCTAAGAAACTGAGGTTTAAACTGGGTAAGACACAGTCACATAAAAGGGAGTCCTAGGCAAGGTGCATATGTCTGACAGGAAACACACAGAGAGCTATGAAACTCTTCACTTGAGTGACCCACAGTGGAAGGAATATGTGACCTCACCCTCCAGGCAGCTGGTGGTGGCATTATCTTTCATTGTCCCTCACCCCGACATGCAGATCCCTCCATTTACTTAACTTCGAAAATACATGTGACGTCAGTATCAAAGCTGGTGTCTGCAATGTAAGACCGTGACTCTTCATCTTCACTGGCACGTCTCACAAGGTTGGCTGGGGTGGGCGGGGGGGGGGGGGCGGTCAGGGGGGTTTTAAAGCTGATGTGCGAGGCATGTTTTTCACACAAAGTGTGGTGAGTGCCTGGAACGCACTGCCAGAGGTGGTGGTGGAAGCAGACACAACAGCAGCATTCAAGAAGCACCTGGATGAATATATGAATAGGAAGGGAATAAGGGAAACGGATCATGTAAGTGAAGACAGTTTTAACATGGAAGGGCAAAATGCATTGGGGCAGGGATGGAGGGCCTAAGGGCCTGTTCCTGGGCTGTATTGTTCTTTGTTCTTTTCTCTGACTCAAAATGGCACAGAGGGTGGGCCATGTCCTCAGTGATGGCCCTTCCCAAGACAACTCCAGGACGGTCTCATTGGAGACACATCTATCCTTCTGCTACTAATTCTGCACTATCCCATACTGTCAGCAGCAGCAAAATACACCAGTGTGTATCCTGCAATATATTTGGGAAATGTGGCTGTTGCCAGTCTGTGGGAATTGATGTGGCTATTGCCAGTCTGTGGGAATTGATGAATGTGAGGTTTGCTTCAGTGCTAAGTGGGTGATGAAAACGTTAAACTGGTGAACTTTAGAGTTGAACACCAATTGATAGAGATCGCTAGTAGGTAGGTGTTAAAGGGATAGCAATTTGACTAATGGATGAGACTGGTAGTGAAGTTAGGAGGATGAATGATGAATGTTACAGACTCAAACAAAAGCAAAATACTGCAGACAGTGGAAATCTGAAACAAACATGGAAAATGCTGGAGGAACTCAGCAAGTCAGGCAGCATTGGTGGAGAGAGAAACAGAGTTAATATTGGAAATCCAGTAGATCCATCTTCAGAACAGGAAACAAATGTTGCCAGACCTGCAGAGCTTCTCCAGTGTTCTCAGTGTTTGTGGACGAACCCTACAGGACAACTCTGTTTTAAAATGTCTCCTTTAAGGTCAAGTAACATTACACATGATTTGGAGATGCCGGTGTTGGACTGGGGTGTACAAAGTTAAAAATCACACAACACTAGGTTATAGTCCAACAGGTTTAATTGGAAGCACACCAGCTTTTAGAGCGCTGTCGCCACCTGATGAAGGAGCGATGCTCCGAAAGCTAGTGTGCTTCCAATTAAACCTGTTGGACTATAACCTGGTGTTGTGTGATTTTTAACATTACACAAGCACTCCAGCTTGGAGACAGGCCTAATGTGGCCTGGTTGCCATGGCAGTGAAATTCCGACAGAAATCCTATTGAAACCAAGTGATAGTTTTCACACCATTACACAGTAACTCACAGAAAGGGGACAGCTGCTTTTGCACAGGCAGAAACACAGGGCAGATACCAAAGTGGAGAAGCAGGATGTTTATGAGAATGAATTTTATTCAACATAACTGAAGGGATGTTTGGAGATTTAAAAAGACAAGGCATCACAGAGGCAGGCTTTGCTGATGCAAGTCTCTTCTCGAAGACTTGGGCAGAGTTCAAAATAACTTTTGAAGGACATCAATTTAGCACACTAGGGTCAGGTAACCCTGTTGGAGAGCTGGGAAAAATCCATACTTGTTCTTGGAAAGCTATACATCCGCCAAAAGTTTACTGCATAGTAAAAAGGGATTGTGAGGGGTATCCCATAGCTTGTATGTCAAAGTATGTCTTTAGCCTGATATTTTTAAGGTAAGTTGTATAATGTTTGATTTATGTTGATTTTAGTTTGTTTGTTATAGTAAAGTCTTGAAACATGAAATCTCGCCATTTGGTTATTTCTGATGGTTGTTTGGAAACTTCACCCTTTTTCTTAAAAATTCCCAGGTTTCTACAGGGATTATAAAAAGGTCATCTGAAGATTGAACTTGCTCACCTTGACAATTTTAATCTGATCTTCCTCCTTATTCTTGGAACTACATTCCTGGCACTGGCTACCACCAACAGCTCTCCCCACTGTTTCTTAAGAGAGTGACCGATCCTGTTTTAGGTACAAGATGCCTTTCCACTCCACCACATTCTGCACCAGCACCAACACCTCCAGTGTTTCAGCAGAAAACTCTGGTGCACTTGCAATGTACCTCCTAATTAAGAACTCGTCATTTTTAAGTTGCTCAAGCCAACCATGAAATCGAGACTTCTGCTGATACATGCAGCCAATCAACAGTACTGATGGTATGGGCTGTGTACAGCAATTTAGTGGAACTACAGATAGAATGTGTGTAAAAATGCATGTAATAATTCTGTTCTGCAAACCCCAGGCCTTTCCAAGGAGTTTAAACAATTTAATCAGCAATAGGTTTTCACAGTAATCAGGGCTAAGGTTATCCTGAATCCAGATTTCGATCCAGCTGCATGTTTCTGTTTTTTGTTAATTTCCTAGAATGTTGTTCTTTTCTTGCTAACTATTAAAAACATAGCTTCTGAAACCATACCATTTTGCACCAATCACTCTCTCGGATGTTGGGACACAGTGCATGTCGATATTCATGTATCAGACATCAAACTGCATTTGAAAAGTGATTCATTGACAATAATGGTGTCATTCTATCAGGCAAAGCGTTAAATAAATGCAAGTCTTTCTCCAGAGCAAATAAAATCCAAATATTAAGGAAACGTAAAGGGCTGACAGACAGGTCAACTGACTGGCAATGTTTTTTCAGCTCAAAGCAAGTGTATTGTAACAATGTAAGATACAAGACAGAGGAGCAGAAATCAGGCCATTCAGTCCATTAAGTCTGTTCTGCCATTCAACCATGGCTGATACATTTCTCAATTGTATTCTTCCCCATATCCCTTGATCCCCTTGATAAACCAAGAACCTATCTATCTCAGTTTTAGATATACTTAATGACCTGCCCTCCACGGCCTTCTGCAGCAATGAATTCCATAGATGCACCATTCTCTGGCTGAAGATGTTTCTCCTTATCTCCATTCAAAAAGATTTTCCCTTTACTCGAAAGCTATGCCCTCAAATCCTAGTCTCTCCTACCAATGGAACATCTTCCCAACATCTACTCTGTCCAGGCCATTCAGTATTCTGTATGTTTCAAATAGATCCCGCCCCCCCCCCAACCCTTCCCCCCACTTCATCTTTCTAAACTCCATCAAGTATTAACCTGGAGTCCTCAAACGTTCCTCATAGGTTAAGCTTTTCATTCCTGGGACCATTCTAGTGAACCTCTTCTGAACACACTGCAGAGCCAATACATCCTTCCTGAGATATGGGGCCCAACACTGCACAGAATACTCTAAAATGTGGTCTGACCAAAGCGCTATAGAGCCTCAGAAGTACATCCCTGCTTTTATATTCAAGTCCTCTCAAAATAAATGTCCTCATTGCATTGCCTTCCTAACTACTGACTCAACCTGCAAGTTTACCTTCAGAGAATCCTGGACTAGAACTCCCAAATCACTTTACACTACTGAGTTTTGAATTTTCTCCATATTTAGAAAATAGTCCATGCGTCTATTCCTCCTACCAAAGAACCTCACACTTGCCCACCTTATACTCCATCTGCCACTTCTTTGCCCACTCTGCTAACCTGTTCAAATCTTTCTGCAGCCTTCTCACCTCCTCAATGCTTTCTGTTCTTCTATCTTTGTATTGACTGCAAACTTAGCCAGAATGCCCTCAGTTCCTTCATCTAGATCGTTAATGTATAAAAGTGAAAACCCTAACCCTTGTGGAACACCACTTGTCACCGGCTGCCATCCTGAGAAAGACCCTTTTATCCCCACTCTCTGCTTTCTGCCAGACAGCCAAGCTTCCATCCATGCTGGCACCTTGCCTCTGACACCGTGGGCCCTTATCTTACTCAGTAGCCTCCTGTGTGGCATCTTGTCAAAGGCCTTCTTGAAGTCCAGGTAGATAACATCCATTGGCTCTCCTTGCTCTAACCTGCTCGTTATTTCCTCAAAGAATTCTAGAAGATTTGTCAGGCATGACCTCCCCTTGATGAAACCATGCTGACTTTGCCCTATTTTACCATACACTTCCAAATATTTAGAAATCTCATCAAAGAGACGCCTCTGCTTTAACAGCACCGTGGAAAGGAATGGGTTCGTGCACAAACCTCGCCATTTGCTTGTATGCCTCCTCAGCCACAGCAAAGATATGAGGATCCATGTCTCCCATGTTCTGCCCACTATAGGCATTGATGATATCTTCTCCATAGATAGGTAACTGTTCATAAGGATTGATGGCTACCAAAACAATACCTAAGAAACAGAAAACATTCAAATGATAGATACAATGCATTAAGAGTTGAATTCCTGTCACTATTTTTAATTAGTACATTATTCATGTTGGTAAGATTGAGAGAAACAAAATGCAATCCCACAAATTAGTCCATAACAGAAAACTTCACCTACAAGAAAAACTAATCCCACAGTTAAGATTAGCCAGTGCACAGAGAAAATGATCTTTATTTTCAGAAGGAGTAAGGAATATCAAGCTCAGTTCTGAGGAGTATGTATCATTAGCACAGCAGTAATCAGCACTGCACAACTCTGGCCAAGTACTTTTCAAAATATTATTCACCACCACAAACCAGCTACAACTGCCTACATTTTAAAACAGTGTCAGCAATCAACAGGAAGCAGAGAGTTTGTTCTGTAAGGAAAGAGAGAAGCTGTTTGTTATCTTTTTTTATTAGATTCCCTACAGTGTGGAAACAGGCCCTTCGGCCCAACAAGTCCACACCGGCCCTCCGAAGAGTAACCCACCCAGACCCATTTCCCTCTGGCTAATGCACCTAACACTATGGATAATTTAGCATGGCCAATTCACCTAACCTTCACATTTTTGGGCTGTGGGAGGAAACCAGAGCATCCAGAGGAAACCAACACAGACACGGGGAGAATGTGCAAACTCCACACAGATCGTTGCTCAAGGCTGGAATCGAACCTGGGACCCTGGTGCTGTGAGGCAGCAGTGCTAACCACTGAGCCACCGTGCCACCCCAAACTCTCTGAACCTCTACCTCTCCAAGTCACTCTTTAAAGCCTCTCTATTCAACTGGGCTTTTGGCCAGCTCTCTCAATAACACTTTGTTGGGCTCAATGACGCCTGCGAGAGATGTTGGTATATTTCACTATAGTGAGAGGCATCACAAAGATGCTGTTAGTACAGCTTCATGTGCTAGCAATCCTTTCCACAATTAAGTAGCCCCATGTAATTCCTGAGTGCAACAGCAAGAGGCTTATGGCAGCTTCTATCCTTCTCACTTTCCTCAGGTTCCCTCACATTCGGGAAGGGTACCACACATATCCAGAGACATATGAATAGTTGAAGAAAACACCGAAAAGGGTGAAATTGATTTTTTTAATTCCTTCACAGGATGAGGATGTTCACTGGCTAGGTCAGCATTTATTGCCCATCCCTAATTGCCCAGAGGACAGTTAAGAGTCAACCTGCTGTGGTCAGGAATCACATGTAGACCAGTCCAGGTAAACATGCCAGATTTCCTTCCCTGAAGGATATTAATGAAGCAGATAGGTTTTTCCGACAATTGACATTGGATTCAGGGTTATCATTAGGCTTTTAATTCCAGGTTTGTTTTTTAAATGAATTCAAATTCCATCATCAACCATGGTGGGATTCGAACTTCGGTCCCTGGAATATTACCTGGGTCTCTGGATTAATAGCCGAGTGATAAACCATGAGGCCATCGCCTCCACCAGTTTGTGACATTGCAGAATATTTCAACCATCTGCGATTTCTCTAAAATGTAGGGAAATGGCATTAGAGGAGAAAAACCCAATTTTAACATGACATCAGCACAGGTATTATGGGCCAAATCTACGCTGAGACTCCTATCATTCTAAGTGACTCATTCATATTTGTTACCACCATCTGAGTTAAGATTGGGAGCTCACGTTGGTTTTGGTCTATAACAGAGGGAAGTGCCACTCTTTTTGTTCTATTGACCATAAACAGATTCAGGTTATGCTTGTCTTGGGTGCAAGTGTTGTCAGATCGCCCGAAAGGATAGCAGCGACCGCAACTCACTCTTTAATAATATAAAAGCAATCAACCAAATTGCAAAATCAATGTGTTACAGTCAATTCTGACTCAAGCAAATTGCTTATTATTTATAAAATATTTAGCTGCAGAAATAATTTGAAGTGCGTGTGGAATGTCACGGGAAAGAGAACATTTTGGAAACATAAGATAAATAAACATGCGAAATCTGTAATCTAATCATTGTCTTTCACCTAAACAAAAGATTGCGAATGTGAATGGTCACACACTATTCGATGTGTTCAGCAGGTTCATTGCCAACTGTGGTCAATATAATTCAAGATGGATATTAGCTGCAACAAAATGACTTGCTGGAAGTCAGTTGCAAAGCCATTTGAAACATTAATGTTTCATGAAGCTACAACTCCTGTATTAAATTGCCAAATGTAAAGGAAGCTGTGACCAACAAGCAGGGCTCTCTCCAAAACATTACGCTTCCTGATAGCGATGCATTTAAATGTGAAGTGAGAGGTTACATGATAGTCCGCATTGGTATTTCAGAACATCTCAACCATCTGTGATTAAAGCACAAGAGATAATACTTTGCAAACTGCCTGCGAATGGGGTGGATTACATGGATTCCTTCAGAGTCAACTTGGTTCCAAGATCAAGAGTCTACTGAATGGAAATTGGAATCAAAACCTTAATACACAACAGAAATTTGCACAGTAGTAGTAAAATAAAATTGATTTATTGCACTGGACATCTAGAGAGTGGGAATGGATCAAGTCCATTGGAAATCTACACTGAATCCAGGAACTAAGCTGCAGAGTCCAGCAGCAAACTATTCCATTAGCAGCATGATATGGGAATATTAGTCATTTTGTAATACAGAGTTGGTGTACTGCTGAAAACAGAAATGTTTTTGAAGCTTTTTGATTTGAATTTATTAGGACAGACACAAGAACATCAAATTTCAGACCGTAACAATCTATACTGCATTTAAAAAAAAGTTGACTGACTTATGAGTCAACTCTGATTGAAGTTTTGCCACAGATAACGTAGCAGGGAACTATTACTACACCCACTCAATTGTTAAATACAAAAAGTCAGAGTACCTGGACATGATCTGTTTTCATGCAGAAGCCTTGTGAATGAATATATATAGCACCTAACAAATGCAAGTGAGCCTCAATAGAAGTTTGAGCAATAATTTTAAATTAGATATATAAACAGCATTTAGTGAAACATCCCAAAAGTGCTACGAATTACAATTAAAACCAATACAACTTCATAGTGACTCACAGCCCAGAGTTAAATTAAGCACTTGACCTCTGAGAAAGGGGTGTCAATTCAACGACTGTAACATTTAAAGAATGGGTTGATAACGTCACAAAACATTAGCCTGTAACTTATGACAAGTATGTAAATAATTGCTTGATGGTACAGAACTTGAACATTGGCAAAAGGAGACAAGAAGTCAAAGTACAAGATAAAATGTTTCAAGTTCTTGCCTCCTTTTAGCAACTCTTAAAGCAACTCCAAGAGAAAGCAGTAAGACTTGGAACCTAATGCACTGATTGTATTCTTCGAGTCAGAGAAGTATGTGTCATTTGCCAGTTTTACTGATTTTTCCTTCTGGGAAACTAAGTGTAATGTTCTTTCAAGAGGATCCAGGAGCCAACTAACAACAATTAAATTGCACCATAGTATATATTTATCACCAAAGGTCCATCTTCCCATTATGGTAAAGAAAAATCACACTGTATTTACATTAACACAGTTTATATACATATGTATACTATATATACTGTATTGATTTGATTTATTACTGTCATGTGTTCTAAGGTACAGTGAAAAGTGTTGTCATCCATGCTTTACAGGCAGATCATACTACAGGTGCATCAGGGTAACAGAACACCCCCACTCCACCAAGTTCATGCATGTCCTGGGCCTCCTCCACCGAAAAATCCAAGCCATGTGATGCCTAGAGGAAGGACGCCTCATCTTCCACCTTGGCATCCTCCAACCATATGGCATCAATGTTGACATCATCAATTTCCTCATCTCCCCTCCCCACCTCATCCCAGGTCCAACCCTCCAACATGGCACTGCCCTACCTGTCCCTCTTCCTTCTCACCTATCCACTCTATCATCTATCACCATCATCCCCCCCACCTCCATCTACCTATCACCTTCCCAGCTCCCTTCCCCATCCCCACCCTACTATTTATCTCTCGGTCTCCTTGCCCCCCCCAACCACCCCCACATTCCTGATGAAGGGCTTATGCCCAAATCGTTGATTTTCCTGCTCCTCGGATGCTGCCTGACCTGCTGTGCTTTTCCAGCGCCACACTTTTCGACTCTTAACAGAACAGAGAGCAGGATAAAGTGCTACGGCTGCTGAGAAAGTACACAGAGAGATCAATATTAACATTCAAGAGGTCCGTTCGGAAAACAGATAATTTGCAACACATTTACTGCTTCTGGAGAGAGAAAAATAACAGCTTTTCTTCATTAATAGCAGTGCACCATATCATTGCGAGTAAGTAAAAATCAGATGCAGTACCATGACCTAGTTTCAAATTTGCAGCAGTGAGCATCAGACACTGGAATCCAACAAATTCATCCAGCACTCATGGACAGCTAGGTTGGTAATGCCTCTGCAATTGTCATTAGCTGTCATAATTAAAATGAATTGGGTCTTTTCTCTGTGCACATTCGCATCGATCAATCTTGAATGGAACCTCAAGAAAGCAACAAGAATGCCCTGGCCCAAACCAACAAAAAAAAGCTTAGAAAGGTGTAACTGATTAAATTTGAGTTCAAATCACCCAATGTTTTTAAAACGTCAAGGGCAGAGTTGTTTCTGAATAATTCCTTACTCACCGCAGTAAGTATAGATGAGCTTCGAATCCATGAAGCGTACTTTAAGGTTGTGCAGCACAGCTGGCTCATGGAGATAACTGAGTGCTGTGAGGTCATTTTCACCCACAAGGATGTCAGGGTTTCGCAGGGGTGGAAGCTCCTTTGTTTGTGGATCAATGTTATATTGAGTTTCCTGTTGATAAAAAAAACAGCATAACTTACAAAACCAAAATGGAACGATACGGATGTCATGCGGTCGTTAAGCTTCTGACCAAGTACAGAGGTACCTTGGTACTTGGAGTGATATGACCTGGTACATTTTAATCGCAGGGACAAGGCGCTTGAGAAGCACCTTGGCAGGTTTTTCTAAGTTGAAGGCACTATAAAATTACAAGTTGTTGTTGTTGTGTCAGCTAGGGCATACAAGGCGTCTCCTGTATCCGTGGAATTGTTTTCCATGTTTTCAGTTACCCGTTGGTTTACCGCAGCCCAAAGATATTATAGGGAACCTTCCAGAACCAGGGACCGGGGGCTGCTGGGTAGGTAAATTTCCCATTGAAATGAATAGGTCTGGACCTATCCACGGTAGGTCTTAAAACATATCGCCTGTGGGTATGGGGACACACAACTGTTTCAGAAATTACAAAGAAGGGCTCTCCTGCACAGTTAGTACACAATATTATTCAAATATTCCCCTAAACAGAAAAGAAGCACAAGAGAAAAAAAACTTACATTTATATAATTCCTATCATAACATTAGGACATGCCACAATGCAGTACTTTTAAAGGGCATAATGTAGGAATTCTGGCAGACAATTTGTATCAACGAGCACAATGTGATTGAGATAAGGTAGTCCTGGTCGCAGAATAAATGCTGGCCAGGATACTGGTGAGAAACCACTTTTTCATATGTCATGTGATAGCTTATAGCTATCAGGACTGAACATTTTATCTGAAAGGCAACATCGCTGACAGGGCAGCACTCCCTCAGCCCTGCACTGAGCTGCCAGTCTAGTCTTTACTGCTGAAGCCTCTGGAGCAGAATGTGAACTCGTACCTCTTAACTCTAGAGGTGCTATCCACTAATTCAACAAACAAAATGCTAGCAAAATATCAGACCTAAATATCATAGCTAACGAGTTGTTTCCCCACCTCATCAAATTGTCAAAGAGAGAGAAAAAAATTATGGTGGCACGGTGGCTCAGTGGTTAGCACTGCTGCCTCACAGCATCAGGGACCCGGGTTCAATTCCAACCACAGGCTGTCTGTGTGGAGTTTGCACATTCTTCCCGCGTCTGTGTCGGTGTCCTCCCGCAGTCCAAAGATGTGCAGGTCAGGTGAATTGGCTGTGCTAAATTGTCCAGTGTTCAGGGATGTGCAAGCTTGGTGGATTATCCATGGGAATGCCTGGTTACAGGGATACTCTTTGGAGGGTTGGTGTGGACTCAATGGACTGCTTCCACATTACATGGTTTCCTCTCTCTTTGGACCAGTTGGGAAGAAGGACAGTTATTATTGTTACTGCTCATGTTTACTGTACTTTTGAGATTTTGATTGAATTTAATTTTGATTTCTGTCCTGATACTTAAAGAAATGCAATGGCAACACTAAGTTTGTCTAAGCTCAAGCAAACCTGATTAGAGTACATGGTTTAATGATGGTCTGGAGACCTTCCACACCATGCTGAACTGCTCAGAATTGCCAAACACCACAGATTAACACAGGAGATAGAGGTGTATCACAACTGAACTGGTCCTACAGTGAGAATGCCCTGGACTAGACTGAATGTAGGTGGAGAGTTTCAGGCATCACCCTGTTCTAAAGAAGATAATATAAGGATGTGGCTCCATTATATTTCTTCCTTTACAGCTCCAGCAAAACCACATGGACAACACGTGTTTTCAAAAGCACGACAGTCAAAATTGAAGATCTCCGATGAGATCTGTAGAGAAGTCACACTGGCAACAGGTTTGTTTTTGGCAATCAATTTAATTATGCTTTCTACAACCCTGTGGATATCTGTGGTCTGTGTACTATTGGCAGAATTTCAGTATTTGGAATATTTTGTCCATATTAATTAAAAATGCAGACCACGTGTCAAAGAGTAAGAAAATCCCCAGTGGCTTAGAGCCCATGCTCTCCCTCTGCACACACAAATGTTAGGCATGCATCATAGTCCCATTGCCTGGTCTTGGAGAAAAATTCCTTTGCTTTTTGAAGATGAAATTTACCTCAGAACTGGAGTTTTAAAAAAAACTCAATAAATGAGATTGATCTGTTACTATAGTCTTAAGTTCCGTTTCCTCATGTCATAAAATTATCACTCACTCGTCAGCAATTTCCAACTGATAAAATCTTCAATATTTTCTGGAAGAATTTAAGTGCTGTCCATGTCAAATGACTGTGCTGACTGTTAACAATACCTGTCTGATACTATTAGTTGGAAATAGACCAGGCAGCAGAGAATGACACCATTTTACACTGGTTTCTGCCTTCCCTTCTCTAGGTAAAGAGTTGGTGGGGGGGGGAACAGGAATTCCCACTAGAATTACCTGAATATGGATCCAGGAAGGAGCCTTTGCTAATTGCCCCATCTTAAAAGTTTTACTTTTTAATCACTAACAAGCCAAAGTTATTGGAATAAAATTATTAACAACAGCGTGTGTAGTTGGGCCCATTTTACAATGTGCATGTCAATCAGGAGCTGAGGAAAGGCACAACAGGTAACAGCACAGACTGGACTATGTCAGTAGGAAGCAAATTCCATGCCTGGGAACAAATCCAATTCCTAACCAAAATGAGGTGACAATAATGCAATAATTCAAAGTCACACATTTATTCAAACAAGATTTCGAAACAGCAGAATACCTGAAAGTCCAAAAAGTTTACTTTCTAAACTCCTTTAGAAGTTTACATTTCTCCCTCCTCAAGGGTGCTGACCAAGTTCGAACCTATTTGAAACAGTCTATTCCTCAAACTTGATTTTGGCTTTCAATGTTTACATAAAGGAAATCAGGAACTACAAAGCACTTTGTTGCAGACACAAACAGTTTGCAATGTTGTAATTACAGACTAGCTCAGATAGCGAGGAACATGTAGAGCAGTATCCCTGCTCCTTCACGGTCACTAGGTTAAAATCCTAGAATCCCTTCCCAACAGGGAATACTGTGGAAATACTAAGAAAGAATTTTTAAAAAGTATAACGTGGGGCTGTTCTTTAATCTTTTGTTTAACTCAAACCAACAGACTGAAAAAGTGACTTATAACTGGAAGGATTCAAAGTAAAATGTGATTGGACTACTTCACTCTAATTCCTAATTCGTTGCTAATTTAGAACTGACCAAAAATTGACACTGATTGGCAAACATACTTAGAGAACCAAACAGAACTAAGAGAACCAAAGAGTCAAGAATATTCAAGATAAATGTTTATCATCTGAGATGAACAGATTTTTCATCAGTACAGGGATTATGGGGGAAAAAGGCAGGAAAGTAGAGTTTGAAGATCATCAGGTCAGCCATGAACTGAATGGGCTATTTCTGCTCTAATGTCTTTATGGTCTTATAATGTGACACATGGAAAAGGCATACCAGTGGAGTGTTCTGCAAGATGGTTAAGGACACGGTGGGGCTGAATATTGTAAACTTTCCTGTGTCACAAAACTGGTCCCTTTTTTCTATAAGCTGTTCCTTTTCTCAAGGCTACTGTGTCCTTGATTTTTGTTTTCCAGAGGAGTCATAAAACCCTCCCAACTCTGAGGTAACTAGTTTGGTATAGAGATGAAAAAGGATGTTGAAAGGCCTTTTGTTTATATGTAAATAGAGGCGACTTCAGGCCCAAGTGGTCATGTTATAGAAGTGACCTGTATAATGAAAGGGGAGTGGTCAGCTCTCTAGCTGAGCAAGGGAAAAGTGAGGATTGCAGATGCTGGAAACCAGAGTTTAGATTAGAGTGGTGCTGGAAAAGCACAGCAGATCAGGCAGCATCCGAGGAGCAGGAAAATCGATGTTTTGGGCAAAAGTGCTTCATCAAGCCTGAAACGTCGATCTTCCTGCTCCTCGGATGCTGCCTAACCTGCTGTGCTTCTCTCGCTGAGCAGTTCAGTCCAGAACTAGTTAGGAGTTCCACTGTGTGGAAACAGGCTCTTTCTCTCTCCTTCTGGCCTTCTAACTTCAACCTCTAAGCATTTATTCCATTTTTACTGTTTTGTTTAAGGGGGTTTGCTTATTGGGACAGTTATATTCAGAACAACATAATTAAGTCGAGTTTGGATAGACTGAGTTCTGAAGGGGTTCTTTATTCTGTTCTTTGTGTTTCATTGTGTAATTTTGTGAATAAATTTTTGTCAGCTTTAAAACCTGGCGGTCAACCTAAGTATCTTACTCCTGGTAATCTTCACTGTACACTTACTGAAACAAACTGCAAAGTTATGGTCTGGGCTGGGCTGCCTGCTTAAGAATGTTTTGAGTGACCCGGCCTAGTCCATAACACCTGTTTGATTGGATACAGATAGAAGTTGAAATGTGGAGAAGTGTTCCATTTCCTGGCAGAGACATCTGCACAAAGACTCCTCTCCCCAAAAGCTCGTAGTCAGTTTCTAAATGATTAAGACCCCCAGGTTTGGTTATAATGTGGAAACTGGTCTGTTCAGATGATGCTATGGCTTTAAGAGGTGTAGTTTTTCCTGTTATTGTTTCGAAGAGTGGTTTTGAGCCATAGGTACTAGGCTGTCTCCTCCAAGCCATTCAGGTAACCAGCTTGAGAGGTTTTAGGGTCTTTAAAAATTTTGGAACAAAAGAAGCAGCCTGAATGGGTGGAGTCAGGCTCCCATAGAACCAGGGTTTTAGTTTCATTTTCAGTAGTTGCTGGGGTTTTGAAGCTGCTACATCTCTCTGTTATAGTGAAAACCCTTGGTTCTCTTCCTGCTGCCAGAAACACATGAGAGACGATCATTTTATGAATTTGCCTTCGCCAAGGGTATGTTTATGGGATGTTACTATGTTGGAACAGTTGCTGTTTAGTAGTTAAATAATCGATTATTCTGTTAAGTTTTTCAATAGAGTTAAAGTCTTTCTTGTGTTTGTATTTTAACTGGGGGGGGTAAGAATCAAGTGTGCTTTGCTTAAAACCAGTTAGTGTGACCGATCAGATTAATCTGAAACACAGCACATTACACTTGCCTTTAGTTAAGATAAAGGTCAGGGTCTAGGCTATCTCCTTGACATATTTACTGGGGGTATGGAATGGTCCATTACACTGGTCGGCTTTATTTATTCTTCCATGGGCTGTGGACACTGGTGGGAAGGCACAAATAGGGATGTGCAATTGTAAGAGGGGACTGTTTGGAGCCAACCACATTGCTGAAAGTCTGGAGTAACATGTTGCCCAGACTGGGTAAACTTGGGCAGATTTCCATCTCTAGAGGATATCAGATGGGGTTTTACAACAACCAATGACAATTGCCATTTTCAGTTTTATTGATTTATTAATTGAAATTAAGAGCCACCGGGTGCCCTGGTGGGATTTGAATTGGTGTTCCTCAGAGTAATTACCATGACGTCTGGATTACTAATCCAGTGACATTATCAATACACCACCCATCTCCCTGCCAACAAACACATTGCATGTCTTCATAGAATCCTTACAGTGTGGCAGCAGGCCATTCAGTCCATCTAGTCCTCACTGGCCCTCTGAAGAGCATCCCACCCAGACCCACCTCCTTGCCCTATCCCTGTAACCCTGCATTTCCCATGGCTAATCCCCCTAACCTGCACATCATTGGATTGTGGAAGGAAACTGGAGCACCCGGAGGAAACCCACGCAGACATGGGGGAGAATGTGCAAACTCCACACAGACAGTCGCCTGAGGGTGGAATCCAACCGGGTCCCCTGGCACTGTGAGGCAGCAGTGCTAACCACTGAGCCCCTGTGCCATCTTTCTGAAGGTTATTCATTTTTGTCCATGGTCCTATGTTTGGAAATTCCAAAATTTCAGCAGATTGGACCACGCCCAACTTGTCAGTTTGTTACTCAAGTTACAAGGTTGCTTTAGGCTTTGGCTCTCCCCTGTGTTTGGTGGATGAGAGGCTCTGCCATAGTCCAGCAATGGACAGAAGTCTTGCAAATGCATTGGAGCAACATATTAAAGACATTTGACAAATCAATATTTGTTTGGGTAGGATGTAAAGCTCCATTGGGTGCAAGTGATTCGCTGAAATTTTTCATCACTGCTGCATTTGGAGTTCATTACCAAACTGAAACAGCTTTGCTAAAACCCTGTTTAGGATGAAGCCCAGGGGAGGGATGATATTTGTTCAGAATTGATGTTTTTTAAATACGAACATTTCCACGTGCCCAGAAGGTCTGCACTCTGTTTATACACAGAGCCGGTTTGTGTTGTAAATTCACAGAAAAATATTGAATGCAGCTTTTTAAAAATGGCAAAAGGTGGCAAAGGAGAAAAGGTTCATGCTGAGTGCAATTGGCAATCTGGGTCTAAACGATTCATTTTCACCAAGTGATGTTACAAATCAAGTTACAGTTCAAACTTGCTTGCATCGTCACAAAACTGAAATCTTTCATGCACCAGCCCATTCAGGTCAGTGTTTTAAAGCGTAATTGCTTGTCTTTCTTGGATTAGAAATATTTCTGTGACATGCTTGAAGATTAGTAACATGCAATCATTTTATCGATAGAGCTGAAAATGAGTTCATCACAAAAAATAAACAGAAGGGTGTTCATCCGGGAGCAATCAGATTTTAAAATAACTGAAAATAACTTTACAGAATGATGCATAACCATTCATCAGAGCCATTGGTGTATGTGTGTCCATCAGTTGCCACGTGAATTTGACAGTTAAAAACTTTTCAAAAAGTTTCTGCTCATTCCCAAGCACTTAATAAACAAAGTTTCCTTCAGAGTCCTGTAGCTCAGTGGTAATGTCCCTCCCTTTGGGCAGAAAGTTGGTGTTCAAGTCCCACCTCAGGGTGTAACAGAGGTATGTCATAAATTTTCCAAACAAGGTGAATTAAAACCAAAACTGGACAGCTTCCGTGAAGGGCTGCAAATGGATAAATTAGCAGAAACTCCTCACGTTCATATTTGATTTGGAATTTGAGCCAGTTTGTGGGTCGGGCTAACTTCCGGCTGACCCATTTTAAAAGGGAGTGTAAAAGTTTGCAGAATCAATATCCCTGCTGGTCTAAACTGTGTCTGCAGTTCCTCAATTATTTCTGCTCAATCAGAACCACCGTGCCAAAATTCCCCTCCCTGATTCCTAAATTATGAACTCATTATTGCTGCTTAAACAAACACATCTTGACTTGTTCAGTGCAAGGGAAAAAGAAATGCAAAGTTTGATTATTTATGGAGGACATCACAGCGATTGCAAACATTCACGTCTGTGTTCTGTGACAGGAAGACAAGTATACATTTCAAAGTTGGTAATAATTATTCATTTGGCAGACCATGGGTTGGCAAACTTGTGAGCGCACATTCGATCATGGATTTAAAATGCAAGACTTGGCGTTTACCTGCTCATCCTCGAATTTCAGATGAAGCACTGTGTCTCCTGGCTTGTAGTCTTTCAGAAGCTCCGCGGATTTCCAGACATCCTCTGTATCAGGGATCCACACCCTGGCAAACTGTAACACACACAGCAGGAACAGTTTGAGAATGAGCCCTGTGAAGTGGAAGGAGTTAAAACCAATAACAGGCTCCTAATTCCATCAGTACCCCATCAGATCTTCAGCATGTCCCAAGATAAATGAGGAAAACCTCCTCAGGGTTTGTGGCTAAGTGGCTGCAACTTTCTCCATCTGCACATGTTATGTTTGCAAGTGGCTCATTCAGCACGATTCTCATCCAACTTAGTTCCATTTGAAGGGAATTGTGACTGTTGCTTTGTTGACACACCAAAAACGTGGTGGAACTGACCGTATAGTTCTGATCAATGTAATGACCAAAAGTCATTAAGAACCTTTGCCCAAAAGAGGGTCACAAAGTCTGGGGTGTTAAATGGGCTCACATAGCAAAAAGGTTTTGCAAGTATTAAATGCAGTTCTTAATTTGAACTTTTGGACAGCAGGAAACAGCTTTGCCCCTTTCAAAGTGTACTGTGACAGGAAATAGAAACTTTCTTCTTGATACATTAGCATAATACAGAGGAACCTCAATTATCCAGCATTCAATTATCCAAATTTTGGATTGTCTTAATAAGATCGCAAGGTACCGATGCTTGGCTAAACTGTGTTATCCGGCATTTAGTTATCCGAACATTCAATTATCCATACAAAGTACTCGCACGTGTCATTCGGATAATCAAGGTTCCTCTGTACATTATATAAATTTGGATTTTGAAGTAGTGGCATGCTGGTTTTGATCTGTGCCTGTGAAGTGGTTTCATGATTATCTCCCAAGTATTGCTGTAACTATGGGGATTTATTTTTAAACACAGTATGCAACACAGTTTACTTCCTGGTGAGAAATGAAGTTTATTTTCATTGGTTGAGTTTTGACTGAACAGAGTGAACAATTGTGCATTAAACTTCGATTAAAGGACACGTAATTGCGACTTATTTTGGCTTATGCAAAAACCAGTCTGACAAAAATGTCTGGTTTCAGTTCAGGGTTTGTAGAAGTCACGGTTAAAGTTAGACATGTAAGACCTTTTCTCTTGAAGAAGGCTATATTTTAGAACTCTTCAGATATAGGTTACTTCAGTGTAAGGAGTTTAATTTTAAATTTTCTAACCAGAACATTAAGTCTGAGCTGAGTTGTATGAAGACTCAAGGGAAAGGCTGTCAGATTTTCGGGACTGGGAATTGAAGCATCAGTTAAGTTAAACCCTCCAGATCTGATACAGAAGGGAATTCTGTTTGGTGTGAGCACTGGAAAAAGGTGATGTTGGGATGAATGGGATAGCAATATACCATGTGTTGCAAAACATTTAAACTTGTTACAATATAAATACGTTGGTTTATTCCATTCTTCTTCATTTCTTTTGCATAATGCACATGTTGAAGCCAAATCTGCAGCATTGCATTTTACAGTGCAGTTAAAGCAAAAATAACATCCCATCAAGCCAGGTTTCAATCTGGGATCCGACCTCCCAAGCAATAACATCAGCTGGGTCCACAGTTAAGACCAAATGTGAGTCAGAAGGAAACCGCCCACATCAGAAACGTCTTGTTTTTATTTCTGGTGTTCCAAATATCAGACTGCAAGTTCAACCTTACAACTGACTGACACAAGTATATAGGAAGGACAATTGTAGTAGAACACAAACACAGACTGCCACATTAAGGCAGATTGTTCTGAAGAAAGTAACAGCACTCGAACAACACACAGTTACCATTGCACAGATCATCCAGGGCTAATAGTGAGAAAGAGGCAGGTTGGTAAACTGCCAACTATGGTGCTTCAGCATTATTATCGTTGCAACAATAGCATTTTCTCCTTCACATTCCCACAATTTCCAAGAAGCAGCTGCTTTTGAACAGTTATTGCTGATTAAACTTCTCAGAGTTAGTTAAATCTGGTTACCAATAGTGTGGGTAGCCCTACAACAAAGTGATAATTGCTCAGCATTGCCAAACGCTCTTTCCCAGAAAGTGAACAATTATAAAGTCATTATGCAGTGCTTAAAAACAAATCACCTTTGCCGCTTTATCTATTTTCCTGCCTCCCCAACTTTATGTCCCTTCCTGTCCTCGATTTGACATTGAATGCACCTTCCTGTTTATATCGCAACCCTTTAATCTGATCAGTTACGTAGCTACACTGATTATCACAAAAGTTCCCAAGACTCCTGCACCTGAAACTGCAATGTTATCAGTACTCCACCTACCACTCAGCTAATACCAAGAGATGAAAATGTGTTGCTGGAAAAGCGCAGCAGGTCAGGCAGCATCCAAGGAACAGGAGAATCGACGTTTCGGGCATAAGCCCTTCTTCAGGAATGAGGAAAGTTTGTCCAAAAGGCTAAGATAAAAGATAGGGAGGAGGGACTTGGGGGAGGGGCGTCGAAAATGTGATAGGTGGAAAGAGGTCAAGGTGAGGGTGATAGGTCAGACTGGGGTGAGGGCGGAGAGGTCAGGAAGAAGATTGCAGGTTAGGAAGGCGGTGCTGAATTCAATGGATTTGACTGAGACAAGGTGGGGGGAGGGGGAATGAGGAAACTGGTGAAATCCGAGTTCATCCCTTGTGGTTGGAGGGTTCCTAAGCGGAAGATGAGGCGTTCTTCCTCCAGCCGTCGTCTTGTTGTGGTCTGGCGATGGAGGAGTCCAAAGACCTGCATATCCTTGGTGGAGTGGGAGGGGGAGTTGAAGTGTTGAGCCACAGGGTGGTTGGGTTGGTTGGTCCGGGTGTCCCAGAGGTGTTCTCTGAAACGCTCCGCAAGGAGCCGGCCTGTCTCCCCAATATAGAGGAGGCCACATCGGGTGCAGAGGATGCAATAGATGATGTGTGGAGGTGCAGGTGAATCTGTGGCGGATATGGAAGTTTCCTTTGGGGCCTTGGAGGGAGGTGAGGGGGGAGGTGTGGGCACAAGTCTTGCCCTCCTGCGGTTGCAGGGGAAGGTGCCGGGAGTGGAGGTTGGGTTGGTGGGGGATGTGGATCTGACGAGGGAGTCACGGAGGGAGTGATCTTTACAGAATGCTGATAGGAGAGGGGAGGGAAATATATCATTGGTGGTGGGGTCCGTTTGGAGGTGGCGGAAATGACGGCAGATGATGCGTTGTACATGGAGATTGGTGGGGTGGTAGGTGAGGACCAGTGGGGTTCTGTCCTGGTGGCGGTTGGAGGGGCGGGGCTCAAGGGCGGAGGAGCGGGAAGTGGAAGAGATGCGGTGGAGGGCATCGTCGACTAGGTCTGGCGGGAAATTGCGGTCCTTGAAGAAGGAGGCCACCTGGGTTGTACGGTTTTGGAACTGGTCCTCCTGGGAGCAGATGCGGCGGAGTCGAAGGAATTGGGAGAGCGGGATGGCGTTTTTACAGGGAGCAGGGTGGGAGGAGGTGTAGTCCAGGTAGCTGTGGGAGTCGGTCGGTTTGTAGTAGATGTCTGTGTTGATTCGGTCGCCTGAGATAGAAATAGAAAGGTCGAGGAAGGGGAGGGAGGAATCTGAAACTGTCCAGGTGAATTTGAGGTCGGGGTGGAAGGTGTTGGTGAAGTCGATGAACTGTTCAACCTCCTCGTGGGAGCACGAGGCAGTGCCGATACAGTCATCGATGTAGCGGAGGAAAAGGTGGGGGGTGGGGCCAGTGTAGTTGCGGAAGATGGACTGTTCCACATATCCTATGAAGAGGCAGGCATCGCTGGGGCCCATGTGGGTGCCCATGGCTACTCCTTTCGTTTGGAGGAAGTGGGAGGATTGGAAAGAGAAGTTGTTCAGGGTGAGGACCAGTTCAGTCAGTCGAAGGAGGGTGTCAGTGGAAGGGTACTGGTCGGTACGGCGGGAAAGGAAGAAGCGGAGGGCTTTGAGTCCTTCGTGATGGGGGATGGAGATGTACAGGGACTGGATGTCCATGGTGAAGATAAGGCGTTGGGGACCGGGGAAGCGAAAATCATGGAGCAGGTGGAGGGCATGGGTGGTGTCCCGAACGTAGGTGGGGAGTTCTTGGACTAAGGGGGACAGGACGGTGTCAAGGTATGCGGAGAGGAGTTCGGTGGGGCAGGAGCAGGTGGAGACAATGGGTCGTCCGGGGCAGTCAGGTTTGTGGATTTTGGGCAGGAGGTAGAAGCAGGCTTGTGGGACTATGAGGTTGGAGGCGGTGGATGGGAGATCCTCTGAGGTGATGAGGTTATGGACGGTCTGGGAGATGATGGTTTGGTGGTGGGGGGTGGGGTCATGGTCAAGGGGGCAGTAGGAGGAGGTATCTGCGAGCTGGCGTTTGGCCTCAGCGGTGTAGAAGTCGGTGCGCCAAACTACTACCGCGCCTCCCTTGTCTGCTGGTTTAATACCAAGAGATGTCTGGTTGAGGCTCCAATGTGGGCATCAGTTGGTGGCAAGACACCAATGGACAGAAATCAGAGCTGAGGAGAAAAGATGGTAGAATCCCCATCCATTATCCTACTCCCAGATTAAATATCCCTCTCATTAACAAACAGGCCATAGGGTGGGCATAACATTTCACCTGCAATCTCCTCCCTTTCTAAATTACCACCCCATGTGCTCCATTCCAAGTTTATTCTAATTGAGTGGTAAATCAAATCCTATCAGCTTTGTATTGTCTTTACCATTTCATTCATTCATTGAATGTGTATAATCATAGCAAGGCCAGTATTTATTATCCATACCTAGTTGAGAAGGTGGTGATGAGCTGCCTTCTTGAACTACTGCAGCCCATGTGCTGTAGGTAGACCCACACCATCATTAAGGAGAGAATTCCAGGATTTTGATCCAGTAACACTGAAGGAATGGGATATATTTCCAGATCAGGATGAAAAGCAGCTTGGCAGGGAACTTACAGGGGATGATTTTCCAATGGAGAAAGTAAGGACTGCAGATGCTGGAGATCAGAGTTGAGAGTGTGGTGCTGGAAAAGCATAGCAGGTCAGGCAACATCAGAGGAGGAGGAGAATTGGCGTTTCTGGCATAAGACCTTCATCAGTTCTCATGTATCGGCTGCCTTTGTACTTCTGAGCGGAAGTGGCCATAGGTTTGGAAGGTGCTCTCTAAGGATTATTAGTGAATTACTGTCGTGCATCTTATAGATAGTACAGACTGCTGCTACTGAGCGTCAATAGTGGCAGCAGCAAATATTTGTGGATGGGGTGCCAATCAAGTGGGCTGCTTTGTCCTGGATGGCGTCGACGTTGTGTTGTTAGAGCTACACCCATTCAGACAGGTGAAGAGTTTTCCATTACATTCCTGACTTATGCCTTGCAGATGGTGGACAGTCTTTGGGGAGTCAAATGGTGAGTTACTCACCGCAGGATTCCTACCCTCTGCCCCTGTGTTTGTAACCACTGCATTTATATGGCTCGTCCATCTCAGTTTCTACTGGATGGTAAGATCTAGGATTTTGATAGTGAGGGATTCAGTGATGGAAATGATGCAGAATGTCAAGGGGCAATGGTCTGATTCTCTTTTGATTGTGTGGCAAGAATGTTATACATCAGTTTCAGGTTAGATATTGCCCAGGCCCTGCTGCATCTGCATCCAGCTATTTCAGTAGCTGAGATGTGAATGTCTCCATTTCAGACCTTATGAAGGAGGGTAGGTCACCTGATGTTATTTTTCACTGACTCTCCACTGCATCTATCCATTTCATGCTGGGCTGGTTAAAAGAAAACCTCTCATTTCTTTGATGTATGAGCGAAAATGAAGGCTGATCGATGTACTACGCCACCCGTGTTACAGGTTTCAGTGTGGATTCTTCAGCTTCTACCAAACCAATTTAAACTAAAGAATGACTCGGTCATAGAGTTTTACCACACAGGAAGAGGTCCTTCAGCCCATCACATCTGAGCTGGACATCGAGCAGCCTCCTATTCTAGTCCTATTTTCCTGGGACCTTGTATGCTATGATTTTTGAAGTGTTCATCGAAACCACCACACTCTGGATGAAAAACATTTCACCTTATATCTCCTCTAAACCTCCTGCTCTTCTTAAATTCATGCCCTCCCCAACCCCAGCTACTGACCCCTTTAATAAAAGAAAACGTTTCTTCCCATCTTACGTATTTCCACCCCTCATAATTTTACATTCCTCAGTCCAGCTCAGTTGTGTTTGCTCAAAATGTGAAAAACAAATCTATGCTTGACTAGTGAAACACCCCAACCCAGCTACAACCTGAGTGAATAGTCTCCACTCTTTCTGCTGCTATCACATCCGTCCTATAGAGTGGCAACCAGATCAGCGCACAGAGTCCTCTAGCTGTGACCTAACTGAAGTTAGAGACAGCTCTAGTATAATCTCCTTGGTCTTGTATTCAATGCTTTGACTAATAAAGGCAAATATCCCATATGCCTCCTCAACCACTTTATCTATCTGCTCCACCTTCAAAAAGCCAATGATGGAGGCAGTTCAGAGAAGTACAATATAGATGGAGATGAAGATGTCAGACCTCAGAGATGAATTTCTGGCCAAGGTGAGGCTACTGATCAAAGTTAAATCAGAACTGGGAACAAATGGTATCCAGTTTGCTACTAAAGACTTATATTCCCCATACACAGGGGAATTTGTACCAATAACCCAAAGCCCTGACTCAAGCTTTATGACCCAGGTTCAAATCCCAACACATCAACTGGTAGCATTTCGATACTATCAATATATCTGGAACATAGGAGCTAGTCTCAGCAATGGCCAGCATCACAATCATTATCCATTCTAACAAAACCTATCTAGTTCACTGATGTCCTTTAAGGAAAGAAGTCTGCTGTCCTTACACAGTTTAGCCTCTATGTTATTCCAGACCAAAGCAATGTGACTGCTCTGTGAAATTGTCTCTCAGCAAGCCACTCAGTTCAAGGAAAAGGGCAACCTCTGGTAGGGCTAGAGATGCTCATATTCCAAAGCAAAAGCACTCCCTTGCTCCACACACATCATCTGCTGTGTGTAGGTATCATCATTATATGCTTCATAATTCAGACTCATACTGAAAGCATTCATTTGTGCACTCACTGGGGAAACACTATTATAGAAAGCAGTCCGGTCCATATCAGAAAGCAGTTATTTCTTGGACACAATAAAAGTATCACTTTGATTCTGTGAAACCTTATCAATCCAATTTCTGCTTCTATTGGTAACTCTCGGACGTGCTTCTGAATTTGCACAAAATGGCAGCGTGCTGAGCTCATAATTGACAGTACAGTCTTGTGCTCACATGGCATTCCCTTGAGGCAATGGAAATAAAAAGAATTTTGGAGACTGGTGAGGATAACCATAGCAACCAGTAAATGGGTTCATGAGCATTTAACCTGATGAGCTGGAAGGGTGTACCGTGAGTGTTCACTGTTCCTGATGGCTGCAGCAATACTTACAGCAAACAGAAAATGATTTGAAAAACAAAGTTGAGATACAAAATTGTTGGGTTATTTTTTTCCTTTGGTTTCTCGATGTGCTTCTGGCAAGATTCCATTGGAGTGGGGAAGAGATGGGGAGTCTGCATTGTCATTGCTCAGCTAATTGGCACAGAGCAAATGCCAACTATTCCAGATGTAACCTCACAGCTGGTCAATATGAAAACCCAATATATCTGACAGCTGGCCTCCTTTTGAAACAAAAGGCTTGAAAATTATCACCGGTAGCAGGGGATATGCCGAGACCTACTCAAGAACATCCTTCCTAGATGGAAGCACTAGAACCATTCAATTGGCTGCTTGAGTGAAGCAAAGTTCAAAGGGCATTGCCTTGGATAAACTTCACACAGTCATCTGCGCTCAGAGAAGACAGCATCCCAAAATTCTGAAGACTTTAAAAATAAAAGAAACATTTTTCCAGTCTTGACCTCAAGTTGCTGCACTCCCAGGTCCACTCCAGCAGGGAGTGGAGATCAAAGTCAGTTGTAAATTGAAAAGAAAAGAGAAAATACTGGAAAGTCTCAGCAGGTCTGGGAGCATCTGTAAGGAGAAAAAAGAGCTGACGCTTCGAGTCTAACTGACCCTTTGTCAAAGCCTTGGTGCCAAGGGCTTATCATTCTTTCATAGTGGACAGCTATCGAGTCTGGTTCCCCCTTCCTCTCTTCCAAGTACAAGCATCCCACAGATGTGCAGGTTCCGCCAAATTACTATCAATCATTAACCTACTGTGTAAAATGGCCAAGTTGCCACCGATTGCTCAGTTGTCTTCAGGGATGTGTGGTATACGCAATAGTCCTAATCTGTGAAAGATCCCTAGGGCACTAATTTATTTTTTGACTGCTTCTCTGGAGGCTTTCACATTCTCACTCAACTCCTCAATGAGATGACATATTCATGTGCTAACATTACCCGCGTTACAGTACTAACAGCATGTGTGATTTTGCGTGCAGTGTTTAGACTGACACGGAAGCAGATTTTGAAGAATTCAAAAATTCCCTCAATAATGATCAACCATCCATTAATCTTAAAGCCACAAAACACAATGAAAGCATCAGATGTCCAAAATGTCACGGTATTTAAATTGGCACAAGGCCACAAGGGTAAGCTAGCAATATTTTATTTTCCCAAAATAACTGAAACACGCTTCTACACACAAAAAGCCATCACCTTAATCACACCTTCCAGGTTGGTAACATAGCAACTAAGATGATTCCATTGCATCTTCACAAGGTCAGGCTGCATTAACCAGTTACGAGCCTTGTTAATGTATCTCAGATCTCAGAATTCAATGTAACTCGATATGTTGCATTCTGTACATCACCACTACATTGTTACTCAGAGTCACTCCTGCACATCTGCAGGCTTAGGCTAGAATCATCATATCCATTTTTGTTTTATTCATTCACAGGATGTGGGCATTGCTGGCTATGTCAGCATTTATCACCCATTCCTAATTGCCCAGAGGGCAGTTGAGAGTCAATTACATTTTTGTGGGTCTGGAGTCACATGTAGGTAAAAGTGAGGACTGCAGATGCTGGAAACCAGAATCTAGATCAGAGTGGTGCTGGAAAAGCAAAGCAAAGCATCCAAGGAGCAGGAAAATTGACATTTCGGGCCAGACCAGACAAGGACGACAGATTTCCTTCCTTACAGGATATTAGTGAACCTGTTTTTGTGACAAATCAACCATCATGGGCACCACTAGGCAACCTTTTCAATCCATTTTCTTTTAGTTGAATTTAAATTTGATAATCTGTCACGGTGGGATTTGAATCCAAGCCCCCAGATTATTAGTCCAGGGTTCCGGATTGCTAATCCAGTGTAAGGACCATAATTTGTAGATTGTTCATTACTCCAGCGATTTCAGATTTTCCTCACTGCTAGTAGGTGGTGTGTTCCTTCAGTGATGGGTTTGAAATACTTCTTTGCAATGTCCATCCTCTCCCATCCCCTTTTTTGTCTCATGCTATCCCACATCCCACTGCAGCCTCCCTGTCTGTCCTCTCATACCACTGCCCCCTCCATACTCCCCTCGCAGCCTCCTCCTTCTCCCCAACACTCTGGGACCCAGGTGGCTGCCTTGGTTAAAAGGTTGCTCCCAGTCGGAGTAAAGCAACTGTTGACTACTAGCCCTCAGTATCTGAGCCCTCCCAACTCTTGGCCCTCCACCAAACTCCCATTCCCCGCTGGCTCCCTCACTGTCAGATGTTACTTATCTAAGTCCTCAGCACTCCTCCAAACACAGGTTGGTTCCCTCTCTAAGTAATTGACAATGGGTTCATGAGTGAACTTAATCAACAGCAAGCATGACAGAGATCCAGCCTGTGACTGGAGGAGCAGCTTCTCACCGTGTGGCAATGGACAGTGGGTAACGACGTGCATTTGCAGAGCTGGCACATGCACGATGGGCCGGGGGGACTCTTTCTGCGTTCTATCCCTTCTGCAAGATTTCCTTCAATTTAAGTGGCTCGGCTTTTCTCCAATGGTTCATTCCAGGATAGAATCTTCCCAGGCGTTTTGTTGACTTTTCAGAGTGTATTTGCCTACCACACCGGTGTATGCTGACTGCTAATCCAGAATTACATTCCACTTACTTCAAATTCCCTCCACTGCCCACAATATCCATTGTACAATATTTCCACATCAGCTATCCATTGTGTGACACTATGCATCCGCAAGAAGAACAAAATGGATGACGATTTAAGGACAGTGCGTCCAAACCATTACAGTGAAAACAGAGTGGATTTAGTCCAAACTGGATACAAATCTAATTCCGGAAAAGGAATGAAAGGATCTGATCCTCCTCAAACTCGACATTCCTGAACATGCAACAAATCCCAACAAGGGGCCTGCATACTCAAGAGGATATTGTGGCAGATAAGAATCAGAGTCCTACGGCATGGAAACAGACCATTCAGTCCAACGTGTCCACACCGACCAGACAACTTGTCCACACCAATCTGACCTAGTCCCAGTTGCCAGCACTTGGCCCATGTTCCTCTAAACTCTTCCTATTCATATACCCATCTAAATGCCTTTTAAATGTTAATTGTACTAGCATCCTCTGCTTCCTCTGGCAGCTCGTTCCATACATGCACCACCTTCTGCGTGAAAAAGTTGCCCATCAAACTTTTAACTTGCTCTGATTTAACGAGAGATTGCAAGTTTGCAAAGCAGCATAATCACTTTGCCAGGTAGTGTGCTCCAACTGCTTACCAACCAAATGGGATTAACCCAGTTATTTTCAGAGCCACTCCCTGTGAGAGCCAAGCGATAAAAAGGGAAATGGACGATGACAGCAGGCAGTGAGACAGGGCTAAGTAAATCTCATTTTAAAATTCACAGGTGACAGTTTGTTCTCACAAGCTTGTTTGACACAATTATAAAAGACAAAGCCAGCTGATAAAGCGTTATGAAACTGTTTCAAACTTAGCCACTTTATAAAAGAATGCTGACTGGATGAAAGATCACTTGCACAGCAGCACTCCGCAGTCAATCCTACAATATCCAGCGGGCAGGCCCTAATGATTACTGAAATATCACACCAAGTCAAGAGGTTTGGTATGAAACACTCCCAGTCAGTACATGTATTATGAAAGAATGATGAGTGGGAGGAGGCTATTCGGCCCTCCTGGTCTGTTCTATCATTCCATAAGATCTTGGCTAATCTGATTGTGGCATCAACTCTACTGTCCACACGTATACCCTCTAACGCCCTGCTGGTGCTGCATCCGGGCGGCTGTGATTGGATTCAATTTGAAAAATCTGGCATAATAAGCCAGTTTCATAGTCCACTGTCACTGAGACTATTAATTGTTGCAAAAAACCAATCATCCTTACCTGGCTTGGCCTATTCATGACTCCAGACTCTTAACTGTGCCCTGAAATGGCGCAGTAAGCCACAGTTCAAGAGCAATTGGGGGTGAGCTATATCCCAGGAAAGGGTGTGAGAGTCTAACCCAGCCTTCAAGATAATCAACGGCCCTGTTTCCACTGCTCTCTGGGTTTCTTCCACAGACCGATTACCCTGAGGAAAAGCTCTCTCCATCTTCAACAGGAGACCCTCTCCCATCCTTATTTTTAAACTGGGTCCCTTAGATTGAGTCTCTGCCAGAAGGGGAAGCATCATCCCATTATCCATACTGTCAATGCCCCTTGTACTCACTCATGGGAATTGAACATTGTCAATTGGGCAAAGCAAGCATTCATGGTATCTTCCTACTTGCCCAGGGAAGTGGGCAGTGTTCTTGAACTGACTGGTTTGCTCGGGCATTTTGGAGTCAAACACATTGCTGTGGATCTGGAGCCACATGCCAGGCCAGACTGGGTAAAAATGACAGATTTCCTTCCTGAAAGTAACACGAGCAAGACAGACTGGCATGACAACAAATACAAACAATTTTATCACCATCATTACTGGCACTAGCTTTTAGGTTCAGACTTAATTAACTAAATTTAAATTTCCTCAGGTCACTGCATTGCTGGAAAAACAGAGTTCTGAAGAAGGGTCATTGGATCCGAAATGTTAAATTTGCTTTCTCTCCACAGACCTGTTGAGTCTTCCCAGCACTCTGGGATTTCGTTTCAGATTTCCAAAATCCACAGTTCTTTTGCTGGGACTTAAACTCATCTCCAGACCATGAGTATAAGCCTCTGAATTACCAGGAGAAAGTGAGGCCTGCAGATGCTGGAGATCAGAGGCGAGAGTGTAGTGCTGGAAAAGCACAGCAGGTCAGGCAGCCCTCCTGATGAAGGGATTATGCCCGAAACGTTGATTCCCCTGCTCCTCGGATGCTGCCTGACCTGCTGTGCTGTTCCAGCACCACACTCTCACCTCTGAATTACTAGCCTAACCACTAAGCTACTGTACCCCACAATATTTCTGCTGAATCTGTGAAAAACACTCAATTGCATAGTCATTTTGACTACCTGCTACTTTTAAAGGGTGTGACCAATGAATGTTTAAAATTATGGATTGCAAGTATTTCAACTCAATATTTGATATACTGTCTCTGGACTTTTGCATGAGTTTAGCCACTGAACAAGACTTTTCATATTGAAGTACTTTTCACATTGGAGTATTTTGATCTGATTTATATCCCCAGGTATTTATTATCATTATCCAGCTTCCATTAACGTGGATCCATAAGTAGCTGCAATACAAGAGTGGAAGAGAGACCGTGTGTCTTATTTTCCCCTTCATTATGTGGTGATATGTTTTGAATCTTTTATAGGGACCCCATCCCACTCCGTTGAGTCTGGTAAAACAGTGAGTTCTCGTGATGTATGGAATAACAGACATGAACCGCCCACTCACCACTATGTGACACCTTGGTACAATAACACTTTCTGCAAGGAAATAGCAGCTGACATGTTGAACATAGCAGACAGCAGCTCTCACTATGAGCTTGGTAACTCCTTCAGCACACATGTCCCCAGAGAATTCACCTGGGTTTGTGGATGACTGGGCAAAGGCATCAAGAATAAAGGTGAGGAGATATGCCCTAAAAAAGAAGTGCGGTCAAAAATCCAAAGTACTATTTCCAGGTCCCAGGGACCTGGTTTCATTCCGCTCTCAGGTAACTGTCTGTGTGGAGTTTGCACATTCTCCCCGGGTCTGCGTGGGTTTCCTCCGGGTGATCTGGTTTCCTCCCACAATCCAAAGATATGCAGGTTAGGTGGATTGGCCATGGGAAATGCAGAGTTACAGGGATAGGGAGTTGGGTCTGGATGGGCTGCTCTTCAGAGGGTCAGTATGGACTTGATTGGCCAAATGGCCTGCTTCCACACTGTAGGGATTCTATGATTCTATGAAATTGGTCCTTCACCTTCGGGTGGAATGAGGCAGTCTGTGACCTCATGCGACTAAATGTGATCAATGACTCAGTTACATAAAGCAGAGACTACATTTCAGACTAATTCATTGCCACAGGACAGTGGACAGATGTCATAAGGAACTGTTTAAATGAGAACTCAGTCTCAAATTGTGAACTGAAAATTAACGTGAAACCGGTGTTGCATAAATTGGATTACAGATCAATCTGAAAATCAGTTAACCATGCAGCATAATTTGCCACAGTGAGGCTCAAAGCATTCCCGTCGAGTTAACAGTTGAGAATTCGAGTGCAGGAGATACCACATTTGAGATGTACATTAAGAGAGAGTGTCTCTTCAGTACAACACTATCTCCTTTAAGGTCTGACATACTGAAGTGGGTCAAAGCAGCATCCCACATCACCCAAGGAAGTGACTCATATTTCAACTCTCATGAGGAAGTGACATCCCTTCTTCTAAGCAGCTGACAGAAAACGTCAGGATGATGAAATTTCATTTTATACAATTAGCCAAGCTAGGCTCAGTTGTTAAAATTAACCAACTCCAACAATTCAGGCCTCAAACCTTCCAGCAATTCAAGAAGTTTGGAGTGGGCTTTGGACGATGATTTTGAGATCGTTCAAAGGGCACTGTTCTCGCGCATGCCAAGCCTCATTTCAGTCGCAATCATCACAGAGACACAGAGAGACACACACGCACACACACACACACACAGTGAATTAATGCCCTTGCCCCATGGTGCATGTTGACAGGAAGCCATTTCATCAGATGGGAGGGTACCAGGTGGAGTGGCTGCCACCAACCCACCTCTCCCAGATCAGGTCCCTGCCCACCGCCAACTGAGACCCATGAGTGGACAATTAATGCCCACTGGTCCTGCTACTACTAACATTGACGCGGGAGCAGATAGAGGATCCGGCTAACAGGAAACTGCGGAAGCAAACTCTCGAGCTTGCCTGCAGGTGTGCAGATGGAAGAAGTACATGGAGTGAGAGAGTGGACAATTGACAGCTACCATCACCCCATCCTTGTGCAGCCCGTTCTGCCGAATCCCCTTCTCCACAAATCCTACCCTGTGACGGACCAATCAACACTCACCGTTCCCCAATCATCGCCACACTCCATATCGCTCATTCACAACCTAGACAATCTGCACTTTGGATGCGTGCCTTATTGACACTGCCAGGCAATGAAAAGCTGCCAACTCTCAAGTCAAGGTGGGAGTGAAGCATTCCCACCCCACCCCTCTCCACTGTGCCCAGTCAAGTGCCAAATTGGCACAATGTCTTTCCTGAAGAGGGACAACGCGGGGTCTTGGGACCTCTGTCTAGGTGACTCCCAACACCCACACTAAGGCCATCCATCTCACGCAAGGATGCATTTCAATGTGATTTAAACAGTCATACCATATGCTTGCAAACAGTCCTATATTGGCAGAACATGATAATGCTCAAGTCAAAAGATCCTAAGTCAAGAAAACTTCATCTCCCATCTGATGTTTAACTAAAAGCCTAACTACTTCCTTCAGGCTTCCTTAGCTAAAAATGAGGTTGGGAACTTGCAATCAATGGATTGGTCAATGCCATTCCCAAACTGGCCAGTAGAAGGCACTATGCACTACATTTACATCCCAGGCAGAGAGCACTCCATGGCTGGCATTATTCACCAAAAGGAACTCCAAGTCTCTCTACCCTATGGAGAGATAGACATACACATTAGGTGGCTGTTTAAGAAATAAAGCACAACAGTTTCGACTTTAAAGAGGAATGGAGAGCGTCAAACTGGAGGAAGAGAACGGCCTTTGTAAAGTTGAAAGGTCCTCTGCAAATGGCAATGCCTGTGTAGATTCTCGGAACCAACAGGTCAGTGCAACGCATTGCAGCCGGGTCTGTATTTAGTAATCCAAGGGGAAAGAGGGAAGACTTAAAAAAATGAGTTTCTAGTTGCAGAGTCCCTAGTCATCAGGTCATTGGTGGGACCTTAGCACCTCCAGAGTTGGCAACACGAATGGTTTCTCTCCTCCTCAGCACAGAGGCCCAGAGATCGACTATCTAAATCCAGAGGATCAATCAATTCTTCAGGAACCAGTAATCAAAACTGGGACTCACACTCTAGAGGGTTCATCCCCATATCATTCAGTACATTATACACCATCTGTCCATCACTGTCCCATTCAGAAGTCAAGCTTACAGTGAAATAGTCAGCAAAATGAAAGTATTTTCAGACAGATAAAGATCGCCATGCTGGTGCCATGGTTAACTCCCTTAGCATACAAACAGGTGGGTCAAAGACTCCCACACTTTGAAGTGATTCAGCACAAAGCCTCTCCCATTGCTATCACACTTGCTGACTTCACATCTGACTCAGTTGTTTTGTGATCAAGTTTTTACATACTGAAGTTCTAATTCTTCCTTCCTTAATAACAGTATCATAGAATTCCAATGTGTGGAAGCAGGCTATTCAGCCCATCGAGTCCATACTGACCCGCTGAAGAGCATCCCACCCAAACTCAGCCCTCTACTCTATCCCTGCAATTCCCACGGTTAACCTACCTAGCCTGCACATCCCTGGACTCTATGGGCAATTTAGCATGGCCAATCCGCCCTAACCTGCACGTTTTTGGATTATGGGAGGAAACCGGAGCACCTGGAGAAAGCCCATGCAGACACAGGGAGAGGGTGCAAACTCCACTCTGCCATCTGAAGCTGGACTCAAACCTGGATCCCTGGTGCTGTGAAGCAGCAGCGCTAACCACTGAGCCACCGTGCAAGAGATTGAAACAAAGCTATGTCTAACTGCGCACCAAGGTGGTGTGTCTATCCTGCTTGTGGTAGAAGGTTATTCAACATAAATTGCAGCAGGAATTGTTGTCATGATGCATACGAAACAACTCTCCATCAAATTCCACTGGAGCCAGAAAAATTGGGATAACAGCTAAGTACAGTCCAACATTCTTCAATAATCTTCAAATAGGCCTCTAAGAGATGGTACAATAATACCAAACAGTAATTGTTTAGATTCCACATTGGGCTGTACAGCAAAACAGAGGACATTCTTGTGGTCAGTGACAGGTAGATGAAACAAAACAAAAACTTTTTTTAAAAAACTGGACCTAGGCTTGATCAATTTCTGAAATCCAAAGAGGTTACTGGCTCCACTGTCTGTCTACTTCTATCCTGTCCCATTCCACCCCCACACCTCATCCCAAGCACCTGCTTCCAGTGAACTATGTGCCAAAGCAAGATGAGACTAGTAACTAATCAATGGTGTAGGAGGGAATATTGAAATTCATGTTTCTGCAAGCCGAGGCAATTCTCAGCACATGCATCAACGAAATAGAGTCATAGAGCTATACAGCACAGAAACAAATCCTTTGGTCCAATTCATCCATGCCAACCAGATATCCTAAACTAATCTAGTCCCATTTGCCAGCATTTGGCCCATACCCCTCTAAACCCTTCCTATTCATATACCCATCAGATGCCTTTTAAATATCATAATTGTACCAGCTCCACCACTTCCTTTGGCAGCTCATTCCATACATGCACCACCCTCTGTATGAAAAAATTGCCCCTTAGGTCCCTTTTAAATCTTTACCCCCTCACTTTCACCGTAAAACCTGTAGTTTTGGCCACCTCTACCCTGGGGAAATGACCTTGACTATTCACCCTATTCATGCCCCTCATGACTTTATAAACCACTAAAAAAAGTCACCCCTCAGCCTCAGTCGCTCCAGGGAAAATAGCCTCAGCCTATTCAACCTCTCCCTATAGCACAAACCCTCCAACCCGGGCAACATTTTTGTAAATCTTTTCTGAACCCTTTCAAGTTTCACATCTTTCCCATAGCAGGGAGACCAGAACTGAATGCAAATTTCTCCCATTTATACGAAGAATTCTAAAGAGAAATTTATTAGTGTGACTCGAATCAGGCAGTGACATCTACAAAAGTTTCCTATCCAACAGGTGACTACAGCATTTTAGCAATGTCTTGAGTGAAGACTACTCCTCTCTGTCCTCTTGTCATGCATTAGGTGACAATATGATTTATAGACATGGAGAATAGAATGCAGCAGATCAAAGCATGAAAAGGAAAATAAATTTAAAGGGACTTAAGATGCAGATGCATTGTACTAAACCGCAGTGAGGCAAAAGTAGTTATTTTGCCATGAATAAATCAGAAGGGACAGGTATTTACATGTGGTGTGCATGGTTCACAGACCGTTCAGTCAGCGAGTAAATGATTTAGAAGCTCACACATTTGTTCACCAGAAGCCATGACGCACTGTATTAGAATGAGATTCATTCACTAATCTCACTTCTACAAGTCACAACAGGGAGAGGCTCTGCACAAACCACACCTTGAAATTCTTCTACCAAAGGGTCCCACCCAACATTTTATGGACTATTTACTTCCAATGTTTGCTTTTTAAATTTCAGATCCCAAGGATGGAGCGTTCTTCGAGTTCAGAGTCTTTGGTTTCAACTACTGGTTTCAGACTACGAAAGAAACCAAACAAGAGATATAATATAAAAAGATATTTCTCTTCAACAACATGCATGGACAAGTCAGATAATCCTTGCTCAATGCCACCCAGGAAGGAGCTTTACCGTTGCCTTAGAGACTGGTGTGCAAAACTCAGGATTCAAACAATAAATCACAACTTCACTGCAAGAAGTCACAACTTTCTCTGTAGAAAGTGTGGACTTGGAGAAATTTGGAGAGTGGACACTATCTGTCCAAAGTAGATTAGGGCATATCCATCCCTTACTCCAGTTTCCAATGGGCCAAATGTCACCTTGTCAATCTGAACATAAATCTTAAAGCCATTGGCTCAATTCCCACTCCTGGACTGAAGAGCATGCTCAAAAGGGTGCAGTATACTGTAAGCTGGCTGGCACAAGTTGAAGACACCATTGCTGATTTTCCAAAGAAAAGCAAGGAGTTTTTCTACTGTCCTGGCTGACAACTCTCCCTCAGTAATGTCAAGGCAGACCAGCCAATCATCCCATGTCAGTGCAGAGTGTGGGATCTTGCTCTGCAAAACTGAGCCGCTGCTTTTGCCTACAGATCAGCAACACAATAATACCTTGCACAGCCAGCCAGCAGCCCTCTACTCAATGAGTTGCTTTTGAAATGCATCACTCGTTTTGTAGGCAAATAGAGAAACTAGTTTCCATTGCGAGATAAGTGGTCTGTTAATCTGTCATTGAGTTGTTGACAGAGGGTTCAATTTTCTTCTTGCAGTTCCATTGTGAACACTTACACCCTTGAGCAGAGGATCTCAAACTGTTTCTGTTTCACCTTGGGAGATTCACATCTGCCTCTCTTACTGGCTGAGGACATCATGGGTCAGCACTGAATGATTGTCTCGAGGTGTTTGGAACACTTCTATTTGAAACAGCAGATCAGTGCAAATGTCTACTCAATCAAAAAACTATATAAACTGGTAGCAATGCATGATACCATCAATAGGCTGCTTACTTAGTGACTGTCTGCAGTTATTTAAATGAAGTATGGGTCATTCTGCTATAATGCATTTCATCAGTGTGAATTAGCTATAACACAATTGTTGAACTGTGGCGATTGTTTGGATAATGCAAACTTTCTACTGAACTGGCATAGCATTTTCTATTAGCGATCTTCTACAGCATGATTTTCTATAGTGCAAGCTTGCAGAGAAACACAGCTGTCGTGTTATAGCAGCACGACCTGTAGTGTAAGAGATATTACAGCCTTGCAGCATCAGTAATGGTGCACTACATGAAGCTACCACCAAAGACTGTGCTGAAATCAGTCCTTGATCCACTCACTGGCTCTCTGAGGATACATCAGTGGCTCTAATTCTTGTTAGATTAGGCAAAGCTATCCAACACTTAATCTCTACCCACAAAGTTTGAACTCCCATGACCTTCCAAATGAGAGGAGAACACTACCTTCAGGCCAAGTTAATGCCTTTGACTGCAATTCAATAAGAAAAGTCAACAATGAAATGAAGCACTCCATAATTACAAGGCCCATTCCACCATCCCACTTTAATGTGTCAAGGTTGACATTGGGAGGACTCACCGGATGTTACATCCTATGAAATCACATGAAAATACACACCAACGTTGAAACTGTAATAATCGTTTCTCAATGTTGCACCAAGGGGGACATGTCACTAGAACTCCATTACAGCTACAACAAACACACATTGTCAGCTTTTAAAAAGCAGTAAATCTGCAATATTGAATTGAGTACCACATGAGCTCACTGTCAGCAAGGCACCAGCTAAACACCTCATTGGCACTACCTCAACCTGGCATCTGCCAAGAGCACAAGTTCAGTAAATTGTGCCCTATTTAAACATTACTTACAATCCACCACAATGCCAAATTGCCTTCAAAATATGTATTGATTGTGGGCACAGGGATTGTCAAACAAAGGAGACAAACGTACAAGTCTTTTCACGCTTACTATTTGTTTTTACTTCTAAGAGGAGGCCACCCAGTCTCCTCTTCATCAAGTAGGAGGGAAGGAGTGGTACCAGCCCTCGGCTGTTGCAGAGACTTGTCTCTGTCATAACTACATTTTTGGAGGAGGTTGGGCTTTAACGTTCGGAGGACAGAAGTCAAAACTGATATTTTGCTTCTTGCAGCAGAAAGTTAGATTGTCTAATCCAATCCTGAGTCAACAAAAACCCCTCCATACAAAAGGAGGCAGTGGTAGAGCAATGGGTTTGAATAAAACAGCAGCCAAATACCAGACAATGTGCACAGAGTCACCAGGACTGAGGCAGACCATAGCTGACAGCCACTGCTCTTGCACCAAGAATAAATTCAATCTCCAATTACATTTGACCTTGATCTGTTCTTTTACACATTGCACATACAAAAACTAATGTACTTTTAATGTGCTGCACATGATTGCTTAATTACTGAGAATATTGCACTATTCAATCACATAAAATGGTGTCTTATTACAGTTTATTGTACAAGCAAACACGAGCTGCATGATTTTCTTTTAAGAAAAGCTAAACGAAAAACTCCCCACATTTTGAAACTGTAATTTTTATTTTTCCTTAAGGCAGCAGATAGCCTAATACTGGGTGGAGAAAATAATCAATTTTATTTCAAACCTCTCATACCCGAGAGCAGCAGTCAACCATTCTCACCTACAAGGTGCAACTTTAAGGGGTCTGTTCTACACTGCTAACTTTCGAGTCTTTACATTTAAAATTATGAATTCTCTATATACTCCCTCTTCGAGCAACGCAGCAAGATTTTTTTTTTTTTTAAGTAAAGGGAATGAAAAGAAACAAGTCATAATCTGCAGAGTTGAGGTGGTTTGCAGGTGAACGATGGCAGTAACATCTGTGCAAGGAAGTAAACTTTCATAAAGTAGGGGAAAGGACGGTAAGGAAATTCTGAAGAGGAGGGAACAGCAACAAGATAATCAATATAACAGTGCAAAGGGCTCTAAAAACAAGCCTGAACAGGAACATAGACGAGGAACACAGGTACTGGGAGATGGAAGCCATTGGGCCCCTTGAGCCTATTCTGCTATTCAATGAAATCTAGCAGATTTTCTACCTCACCACCATTTTCCTGCACCATCCCTTGATAGCTTTAATATCCAGGAATCGATCAGTATTTGGCGTGAATATAGATGATCAGTGATTGGACCTCTGCAGCCCACTTGAGCAGAGAATTCCAAGGTTCACAACCTCAGAGTGCAGAAACTCCCTCTCCCTTCAATCCAAAATGATCTACCCATTAATCTCAGACTGTGGTGCTCTTCCCCGCACCCACCCTGAGGAAATATCCTTCCTATATTCAGACTGTTGAGCCCTATAAGCACTTGGCTTGCCTCGCAGTTTTCCAAACACTGCAGAACACGACCCCAATCTGCTCAGTCCCTTAGGATAATCCCATCAACACAGGGATCAGTCTAGTAACCAGAAACCAAAGACTGAAAGCAATGCATCTTAGAAAAGAAGGCATATGGCACGCTTTCCTACATCATTCGGGGCATTGAGTATAGAAGTTGGTAAGTCAAGCTGCAGTGGTGTAAAACTAGTTAGGTCACATTTGGAGTACTGTGGGGTCCTGGCTGTCACACTCTCAGAAGGATGTGGAGGTTTTGGAGACGGTGCAAGAGGTTTACCAATATGTTGCCTGGATTGAAGTGTGTTAGCTTTAAGGAGAGGTTGGACAAACTTGGATTGTTTTCACTCGATTCTGGGTAATTCAAGATAGAGGACAGGAAAAATTTCTGGTTGTAACAGGCTGCTCCTTTTTTGATGTATTTTAGGTGTTGGAGGTGATTTCCTCAAAAACCAGGAGCAGCAATTCGACTGGGACAACACTACTATCATAGGGCAAGCCAGACAGAAAACAGCCAGGGAATTCCTAGAGGCATGGCATTCATCCACAAACTCCATCAATAAACACATCGACCTGGACCCAATATACCAACCACTACAGCGGACAGCTGAAACTGACAACCGGAAGCGGCAGGGACAGACCACTATAAACACCGGAGGAAACATCAAAGAAGCGCTTCGCAGGAGGCTCCCAAGCACTGATGATGTCGCCTAGCCAGGGTACGAAACGCTTGCAACAAAAACTTCCAGCTCGGCGAACAGAACCACAGCAGCAGCAATTACTGTTTTATATGCTGTTGCATTATTGTGGAACTTTGGAGAAATGAAAAGTCAAAACAACGGCACTTTTAAAAGGGAGAGAGAGACAGACAAAGGGAGCACAGGTCAGGCCAGGAGACAGAGAGAGAGAGAGAGAGAGAGAGAAACCCAAGCTGCTAACTGACACAGCAGTGAACCTGTGCAGTTACTGCCTTTGCTGTTTGAATTCATGTATCGCTGGACATTGTTCATTTTCCCAGATGCTCTCCAAACAGTGAAATTTGCAACTGATCTTGGGGGAACCTGTTTGGGAGAGGTCACAGCACAGAAACAGATAAAGAGAATATTTTTAAATATAGCCTTGCTGGAAATCTACAATAATGAGTAGAGTGGGTTCTTTCATGATTATATGTTTTATTTGAGATATGTCTCTTGATTAAACTTAAAAATATAGGCCATAAGTATTAAGTTAGCCTGGAGCAATGTTTTGTCGAGAAATAAGATGGTGCTGTTTTCTGGATCTGTAGATTGGAAGAAGCAAAACTAGCCCTTAATAGAGTGATATGCTCTTCTTGTCAGATGTGGGAGTTCAGGGAGAGTTTGTGTGTTACTGAGGATTATATCTGCAATAAATACTGTTGGTTGCGAATGCTTTCAGGTCGAATGGATCGGTTGGAGCGACAGTTAGAGGCAATAAGGAATTTACAAGAGCAAGGGGTGTCATGGATGGCAGTTATAGGAAGGGAGAAAAGCTGCAGATACAGTCAGGTAAATGGGTTAACTCCAGAAAGGGTAGGAGAGGGAGCTGTCTATGGCTATCCCCATTTCAAACAAGTATGCTGTTTTGGAAAACATAGGGGGTGATGAATTCTCAGAGGAATGTAGCTCAAACAGGCAAGTTTCTGGCATCAAGACAGATTCTAATGCAATGAGACGTACGCCGGGTTCCACAAGATTGATTGTGTTAGAGGACTCTCTAGTCTGAGGTACAGGCAGATGTTTGTGATCAGCAGCGAAAAATCAGAATAGTGTGTTGCCTCCCTGGTGCCAGGATCAAGAATATCTCAGAGAGGGTGCAGAATGTTCTCAAGAGGGAGAGGGCCCAGCAGGCGGTCATTGTACACATTGGAACAATCAACATAAGAAGGGAAACGGATGAGATTCTGGAGGGAGGGAGAACATAGAGAGTTAGGCAGGAAGTTAAAAAGGACATTCTCGAGAGTGGTGATATCTGGATTACTCCCTGTGCTACAAGTTAGTTAGGGTAGGATAAGGAGGATAGAGCAGATGAATGCATGGCTGAGGAGCTGGTGTATAGGAGAAGGATTCACATTTTTGGATCATTGGAATTTCTTCTGGGGTAGAAGTGACCTTTACAAGGAGGACAGATTGCACCTGAATTGGAAGAGGACATAATATACTGGCAGGGAGATTTGCTAGCACTGCTCGGGAGGATTTAAACTAGTAAGTTTGGGGGGCGGGGGGGGGGAACACAGGGAGATAGTGAGGAAAGTGATCAATCTGAGACTGGTACAGTTGAGAAAAGAAGCAAGTCAAACAGTCAGGGCAGGCAGGGACAAAGCAGAGAACAAAGGTAGGACTGATAAATTAAACTACATTTATTTCAGTGCAAGGGGCCTAACAGGGAAGGCAGGTGAACTCAGGGCACCGTTAGGAACATGGGACTGGGATATCATAGCAATTACAGAAACATGGCTCAGGGATGGGCAGGACTGGCAGCTTAATGTTCCAGGACACAAATGCTACAGGAAGCATCTAAAGGGAGGCAAGAGAGGAGGGGGAGTGGCATTTTTGATAAGGGATAGCATTACGGCTGTACTGAGGGAGGATATTCCCAGAAATGCATCCAGGGAAGTTATTTGGGTGGAACTGAGAAATAAGAAAAGGATGATCACCTTATTGGGATTGTATTTTAGGCCGCCCTAATAGTCAGCAGGAAATTGAGAAAAAATTTGTAAGGAGATCTCAATTATCTTTAAGAATAATAGAGTGGTTATGGTAGAGGATTTTAACTTTCCAAACATCAACTGGGACAGCTGTGGTGTTAAGGGTTTAGATGGAGAGGAATGTGGATGTATCTATTAGAGAAAGTGCAAAACTTGACCTACTCTTTGGAAATAAGGCAGGGCAGGTGACTGAGGTGTCAGTGAGAGAGCACTTTGGGGCCAGCGACCATAATTCTATTAGTTTTAAAATAGCGATGGGAAAGGATAAACCAGATCTAAAAGTTGAAGTTCTAAATTGGAGAAAGGCCAATTTTGATGGTATTAGGCAAGAACTTTCAAAAGCTGATTGGGGGCAGATGTTCACAGGTAAAGGGGCAGCTGTAAAATGGGAAGCCTTTAGAAATGAGACAACAAGAATCCAGAGACTATATATTCCTGTCAGGGTGAAAGAGAAGACTGGTGGGTGTAGGGAATGCTGGATGACTAGAGAAATGGAGGGTTTGGTTAAGAAAAAGAAGGAAGCGCATTTCAGGTATAGACAGGATAGATCGAGTGAATCCTTAGAAGAGTATAAAGGCAGTAGGAGGGGAATCAGGAGGGCAAAAAGAGGACATGAGAAAGCTTTGGCAAATAGGGTTAAGGAGAATCCAAATGGTTCTTATAAATACATTAAGGACAAATGGGTAACTAGGGGGAGAATAGAGCCCCTCAAAGATCAGCAAAGTGGCG
>NW_028270177.1:21604536-21657036 GCF_037043375.1 Chiloscyllium plagiosum
CGCCCTCCCGCTCGCCCGCGCGCTCTCTTTCGCCCTCCCGCTCGCCCGCGCGCTCTCTTTCGCCCTCCCGCTCGCCCGCGCGCTCTCTTTCGCCCTCCCGCTCACCCGCGCGCTCTCTTTCGCCCTCCCGCTCGCCCGCGCGCTCTCTTTCGCCCTCCCGCTCGCCCGCGCGCTCTCTTTCGCTTGCCCGGTTGCTCTCTTTCGCCCCTCCGCTCGCCCGCGCGCTCTCTTTCGCCCTCCCTCTCGCCCGCGCGCTCTCTTTCGCCCTCCCTCTCGCCCGCGCGCTCTCTTTCGCCCTCCCGCTCGCCCGCGCGCTCTCTTTCGCCCTCCCGCTCGCCCGCGCGCTCTCTTTCGCCCTCCCGCTCGCCCGCGCTCTCTCTTTCGCTCGCCCGCCGCGCTCTCTTTCGCCCTCCCGCTCGCCCGCGCGCTCTCTTTCGCCCTCCCCTCGCTCGCCCGCGCGCCTCTCTTTCGCCCTCCCGCTCGCCCGCGCGCTCTCTTTCGCCCTCCCGCTCGCCCGCGCGCTCTCTTTCGCTCCTCCGCGCGCTCTCTTTCGCCCTCCCGCTCGCCCGCGCGCTCTCCTTCGCCCTCCCCGCTCGCCCGCGCGCTCTCTTTCGCTCGCCCGCGCGCTCTCATTCGCCCTCTTCGCTCGCCCGCGCGCTCTCATTCGCCCTCTCGCTCGCCCGCGCGCTCTCTTTCGCCCTCTCGGTCTCTTTCGCCCTCTCGCTCGCCCACGCGCTCTCTTTCGCCCTCTCGCTCGCCCGCGCGCTCTCTTTCGCCCTCTCGCTCGCCCGCGCGCTCTCTTCGCCCTCTCGCTCGCCCGCGCGCTCTCTTTCGCCCTCTCGCTCGCCCGCGCGCTCTCTTTCGCCCTCTCGCTCGCCCGCGCGCTCTCTTTCGCCCTCTCGCTCGCCCGCGCGCTCTCTTTCGCCCTCTCGCTCGCCTCCGCGCGCTCTCTTTCGCCCTCTCGCTCGCCCGCGCGCTCTCTTTCGCCCTCTCGCTCGCCCGCGCGCTCTCTTTCGCCCTCTCGCTCGCCCGCGCGCTCTCTTTCGCCCTCTCGCTCGCCCGCGCGCTCTCTTTCGCCCTCTCGCTCGCCCGCGCGCTCTCTTTCGCCCTCTCGCTCGCCCGCGCGCTCTCTTTCGCCCTGTCGCTCTCTTCGCCCTCTCGCTCGCCCCGCGGGCTCTCTTTCGCCCTCTCCTTCGCCCTCTCACTCGCCCGCGGGCTCTCTTTCGCCCTCCCGCTCTCTTTCGCCCTCTCGCTCGCCCGCGGGCTCTCTTTCGCCCTCCCCGCTCGCCCGCGGCGCTCTCTTTCGCCCTCCTCGCTTCGCCCCGCGCGCTCTCTTTCGCCCTCCCGTTCGCCCGCGCGCTGTCTTTCGCCCTCCCGTTCGCACCGCGCGCTGTCTTTCGCCCTCCCGTTCGCCCGCGCGCTGTCTTTCGCCCTCCCGCTCGCCCGCGCGCTCTCATTCGCCCTCTCGCTCGCCCGCTCGCTCTCTTTCGCCCTCTCGCTCTCTTTCGCCCTCACTTTCGCCCTCTCGCTCGCCCGCGGGCTCTCTTTCGCCCTCTCTTTCGCCCTCACGCTCGCCCACGGGCTCTCTTTCGCCCTCTCGCTCGCCCGCGGGCTCTCTTTCGCCCTCTCTTTCGCCCTCTCTTTCGCCCTCTCTTTCGCCCTCCCGCTCGCCCCGCGCGCTCTCTTTCGCCCTCCCGCTCGCCCGCGGGCTCTCTTTCGCCCGCGCGCTCTCTTTCGCCATCCCGCTCGCCCGCGCGCTCTCTTTCGCCCTCCCGCTCGCCCGCGCGCTCTCTTTCGCCCTCCCGCTCGCCCCGCGCGCGCTCTTTCGGCCTCCCGCTCTCCCGCGCGCTCTCTTTCGCCCTCCCGCTCGCCCGCGCGCTCTCTTTCGCCCTCCCGCTCGCCCGCGCGCTCTCTTTCGCCCTCCCGCTCGCCCGCGCGCTCTCTTTCGCTTGCCCGCGTGCTCTCTTTCGCCCTCCCGCTCGCCCCGCGCGCTCTCTTTCGCCCTCCCGCTCGCCCGCGCGCTCTCTTTCGCCCTCCCGCTCGCCCGCGCGCTCTCTTTCGCCCTCCCGCTCGCCCGCGCTCTCTCTTTCGCTCGCCGCCGCTCTCTCTTTCGCTCGCCCGCGCTCTCTCTTTCGCTCGCCCGCGCGCTCTCTTTCGCTCGCCCGCGCGCTCTCTTTCGCCCTCCCGCTCGCCCGCGCGCTGTCTTTCGCCCTCCCGCTCGCCCCGCGCGCTGTCTTTCGCCCTCCCCGCTCGCCCGCGCGCTGTCTTTCGCCCTCCCGCTCGCCCGCGCGCTGTCTTTCGCCCTCCCGCTCGCCCGCGCGCTGTCTTTCGCCCTCCCGCTCGCCCGCGCGCTGTCTTTCGCCCTCCCGCTCGCCCGCGCGCTGTCTTTCGCCCTCCCGCTCGCCCCGCGCGCTGTCTTTCGCCCTCCCGCTCGCCCGCGCGCACTCTTTCGCCCTCCCGCTCGCCCGCGCGCTCTCTTTCCGCCCTCTCGCTCGCCCGCGCGCTCTCTTTCGCCCTCTCGCTCGCCCGCGCGCTCTCTTTCGCCCTCTCGCTCGCCCGCGCGCTCTCTTTCGCCCTCTCGCTCGCCCGCGCGCTCTCTTTCGCCCTCTCGCTCGCCCGCGCGCTCTCTTTCGCCCTCTCGCTCGCCCCGCGCGCTCTCTTTCCGCCCTCCCGCTCGCCCGCGCGCTCTCTTTCGCCCTCTCGCTCGCCCGCGCGCTCTCTTTCGCCCTCTCGCTCGCCCGCGCGCTCTCTTTCGCCCTCTCGCTCGCCCGCGCGCTCTCTTTCGCCCTCTCGCTCGCCCGCGCGCTCTCTTTCGCCCTCTCGCTCGCCCGCGCGCTCTCTTTCGCCCTCTCGCTCGCCCGCGCGCTCTCTTTCGCCCTCTCGCTCGCCCGCGCGCTCTCTTTCGCCCTCCTCGCTCGCCCGCGCGCTCTCTTTCGCCCTCTCGCTCGCCCGCGCGCTCTCTTTCGCCCTCTCGCTCTCTTTCGCCCTCTTGCTCGCCCGCGGGCTCTCTTTCGCCCTCTCTTTCGCCCTCTCACTCGCCCGCGGGCTCTCTTTCGCCCTCCCGCTCTCTTTCGCCCTCTCGCTCGCCCACGTGCTCTCTTTCGCCCTCTCTTTCGCCCTCCCGCTCGCCCGCGCGCTCTCTTCGCCCTCCCGCTCGCCCGCGCGCTCTCTTTCGCCCTCCCGCTCGCCCGCGCGCTCTCTTTCGCCCCTCCCCGCTCGCCCGCGGCGCTCTCTTTCGCCCTCTCGCTCTCTTTCGCCCTCCTTCCCTTTCGCCCTCTCGCTCGCCCGCGCGCTCTCTTTCGCCCTCTCGCTCGCCCGCGCGCTCTCTTTCGCCCTCTCGCTCTCTTTCGCCCTCTCGCTCGCCCGCGGGCTCTCTTTCGCCCTCTCTTTCGCCCTCTCACTCGCCCGCGCGCTCTCTTTCGCCCTCTCGCTCGCCCGCGCGCTCTCTTTCGCCCTCTCGCTCGCCCGCGCGCTCTCTTTCGCCCTCTCGCTCGCCCGCGCGCTCTCTTTCGCCCTCTCGCTCCGCCCCGCAGCGCTCTCTTTCGCCCTCTCGCTCGCCCGCGCGCTCTCTTTCGCCCTCTCGCTCGCCCCGCGCGCTCTCTTTCGCCCTCTCGCTCGCCCGCGCGCTCTCTTTCGCCCTCTCGCTCGCCCGCGGGCTCTCTTTCGCCCTCTCTTTCGCCCTCTCGCTCGCCCGCGGGCTCTCTTTCGCCCTCCCCGCTCTCTTTCGCCCTCTCGCTCGCCCACGTGCTCTCTTTCGCCCTCTCTTTCGCCCTCCCCGCTCGCCCGCGCGCTCTCTTTCGCCCTCCCCGCTCGCCCGCGCGCTCTCTTTCGCCCTCCCGCTCGCCCGCGCGCTCTCTTTCGCTCGCCCGCGCGCTCTCTTTCGCCCCTCCCGCTCGCCCGCGCGCTCTCTTTCGCCCTCCCGCCTCGCCCGCGGGCTCTCTTTCGCCCTCCCGCTCGCCCGCGGGCTCTCTTTCGCCCTCCCGCTCGCCCGCGGGCTCTCTTTCGCCCTCCCGCTCGCCCGCGGGCTCTCTTTCGCCCGCCCGCCGCGCTCTCTTTCGCCCTCTCGCTCTCTTTCGCCCTCACTTTCGCCCTCTCGCTCGCCCGCGCGCTCTCTTTCGCCCTCTCGCTCGCCCGCGCGCTCTCTTTCGCCCTCTCGCTCTCTTTCGCCCTCTCGCTCGCCCGCGGGCTCTCTTTCGCCCTCTCTTTCGCCCTCTCACTCGCCCGCGGGCTCTCTTTCGCCCTCCCGCTCTCTTTCGCCCTCTCGCTCGCCCGCGTGCTCTCTTTCGCCCTCTCTTTCACCCTCCCGCTCGCCCGCGCGCTTTATTTCGCCCTCCCGCTCGCCCGCGCGCTCTCTTTCGCCCTCCTGCTCGCCCGCGCGCTCTCTTTCGCCCTCCAGCTCGCCCGCGCGCTCTCTTTCGCCCTCCCGCTCTCTTTCGCCCTCACTTTCGCCCCTCTCGCTCGCCCGCGGGCTCTCTTTCGCCCTCTCTTTCGCCCTCTCGCTCGCCCGCGGGCTCTCTTTCGCCCTCTCGCTCGCCCGCGGGCTCTCTTTCGCCCTCCCGCTCGCCCGCGCGCTCTCTTTCGCCCTCCCGCTCGCCCGCGCGCTCTCTTTCGCTCGCCCGCGCGCTCTCATTCGCCCTCTCGCTCGCCCGCGCGCTCTCATTCGCCCTCTCGCTCGCCCGCGCGCTCTCTTTCGCCCTCTCGCTCTCTTTCGCCCTCTCGCTCGCCCGCGGGCTCTCTTTCGCCCTCTCTTTCGCCCTCTCGCTCGCCCGCGGGCTCTCTTTCGCCCTCTCGCTCGCCCGCGGGCTCTCTTTCGCCCTCCCGCTCACCCGCGCGCTCTCTTTCGCCCTCTCGCTCGCCCGCGCGCTCTCTTTCGCCCTCTCGCTCGCCCGCGCGCTCTCTTTCGCCCTCGCGTTCTCTTTCGCCCCTCCCGCTCGCCCGCGCGCTCTCTTTCGCCCTCCCGCTCGCCCGCGCGCTCTCTTTCGCCCTCCCGCTCGCCCGCGCGCTCTCTTTCGCCCTCCCGCTCGCCCGCGCGCTCTCTTTCGCCCTCCCGCTCGCCCGCGCGCTCTCTTTCGCCCTCCCGCTCGCCCGCGCGCTCTCTTTCGCCCTCCCGCTCGCCCGCGCGCTCTCTTTCGCCCTCCCGCTCGCCCGCAGCGCTCTCTTTCGCCCTCCCGCTCGCCCGCGCGCTCTCTTTCGCCCTCCCGCTCGCCCGCGCGCTCTCTTTCGCCCTCCCGCTCGCCCGCGCGCCCTCTTTCGCCCTCTCGCTCTCTTTCGCCCTCCCGCTCGCCCGCGGGCTCTCTTTCGCCCTCCCGCTCGCCCCGCGGGCTCTCTTTCGCCCTCCCGCTCGCCCGCGGGCTCTCTTTCGCCCTCCCGCTCGCCCGCGGGCTCTCTTTCGCCCTCCCGCTCGCCCCGCGGGCTCTCTTTCGCCCTCCCGCTCGCCCGCGGGCTCTCTTTCGCCCTCCCGCTCGCCCGCGGGCTCTCTTTCGCCCTCCCGCTCGCCCGCGGGCTCTCTTTCGCCCTCCCGCTCGCCCGCGGGCTCTCTTTCGCCCTCCCGCTCGCCCGCGGGCTCTCTTTCGCCCTCCCGCTCGCCCGCGGGCTCTCTTTCGCCCTCCCCGCTCGCCCGCGGGCTCTCTTTCGCCCTCCCGCTCGCCCGCGGGCTCTCTTTCGCCCTCCCGCTCGCCCGCGGGCTCTCTTTCGCCCTCCCGCTCTCTTTCGCCCTCCCGCTCGCCCGCGGGCTCTCTTTCGCCCTCCCGCTCGCCCGCGGGCTCTCTTTCGCCCTCCCGCTCGCCCGCGGGCTCTCTTTCGCCCTCCCGCTCGCCCGCGGGCTCTCTTTCGCCCTCCCGCTCGCCCGCGGGCTCTCTTTCGCCCTCCCGCTCGCCCGCGGGCTCTCTTTCGCCCTCCGCTCGCCCGCGGGCTCTCTTTCGCCCTCCCGCTCGCCCGCGGGCTCTCTTTCGCCCTCCCGCTCGCCCGCGGGCTCTCTTTCGCCCTCCCGCTCGCCCGCGGGCTCTCTTTCGCCCTCCCGCTCGCCCGCGCGCTCTCTTTCGCCCTCCCGCTCGCCCGCGCGCTCTCTTTCGCCCTCTCGCTCGCCCGCGCGCTCTCGCTCGCCCGCGCGCTCTCTTTCGCCCTCTCGCTCTCTTTCGCCCTCTCGCTCGCCCGCGGGCTCTCTTTCGCCCTCTCTTTCGCCCTCTCACTCGCCCGCGGGCTCTCTTTCGCCCTCCCGCTCTCTTTCGCCCTCTCGCTCGCCCGCGTACTCTCTTTCGCCCTCTCTTTCGCCCTCCCGCTCGCCCGCGGGCTCTCTTTCGCCCTCCCGCTCGCCCGCGCGCTCTCTTTCGCCCTCCCGCTCGCCCGCGCGCTCTCTTTCGCCCTCCCGCTCGCCCGCGCGCTCTCTTTCGCCCTCCCGCTCGCCCGCGCGCTCTCTTTCGCCCTCCCGCTCGCCCGCGGGCTCTCTTTCGCCCTCCCGCTCGCCCGCGGGCTCTCTTTCGCCCTCCCGCTCGCCCGCGCGCGCTCTCTTTCGCCCTCTCGCTCTCTTTCGCCCTCACTTTCGCCCTCTCGCTCGCCCGCGGGCTCTCTTTCGCCCTCTCTTTCGCCCTCTCGCTCGCGCCGCGTGCTCTCTTTCGCCCTCTCGCTCGCCCGCGGGCTCTCTTTCGCCCTCTCGCTCTCTTTCGCCCTCACTTTCGCCCTCTCGCTCGCCCGCGGGCTCTCTTTCGCCCTCTCTTTCGCCCTCTCGCTCGCCCGCGCGCTCTCTTTCGCCCCTCCCGCTCGCCCGCGCGCTCTCTTTCGCCCTCCCGCTCGCCCCGCGCGCTCTCTTTCGCCCTCCCGCTCGCCCGCGCGCTCTCTTTCGCCCTCCCGCTCGCCCGCGGGCTCTCTTTCGCCCTCCCGCTCGCCCGCGGGCTCTCTTTCGCCCTCCCGCTCGCCCGCGGGCTCTCTTTCGCCCTCCCCGCTCGCCCGCGGGCTCTCTTTCGCCCTCCCGCTCGCCCGCGGGCTCTCTTTCGCCCTCCCGCTCGCCCGCGCGCTCTCTTTCGCCCTCTCGCTCTCTTTCGCCCTCTCGCTCGCCCGCGCGCTCTCTTTCGCCCTCTCGCTCTCTTTCGCCCTCTTGCTCGCCCGCGGGCTCTCTTTCGCCCTCTCTTTTCGCCCTCTCACTTGCCCGCGGGCTCTCTTTCGCCCTCCCCGCTCTCTTTCGCCCTCTCGCTCGCCCGCGTGCTCTCTTTCGCCCTCCCCGCTCGCCCCGCGCGCTCTCTTTCGCCCTCTCTTTCGCCCTCTCGCTCGCCCGCGGGCTCTCTTTCGCCCTCTCGCTCGCCCGCGGGCTCTCTTTCGCCCTCTCGCTCGCCCGCGGGCTCTCTTTCGCCCTCTCGCTCTCTTTCGCCCTCACTTTCGCCCTCTCGCTCGCCCGCGGGCTCTCTTTCGCCCTCTCTTTCGCCCTCTCGCTCGCCCGCGCGCTCTCTTTCGCCCTCCCGCTCGCCCGCGCGCTCTCTTTCGCCCTCCCGCTCGCCCGCGCGCTCTCTTTCGCCCTCCCGCTCGCCCGCGCGCTCTCTTTCGCCCTCCCGCTCGCCCGCGCGCTCTCTTTCGCCCTCCCCGCTCGCCCGCGGGCTCTCTTTCGCCCTCCCGCTCGCCCGCGGGCTCTCTTTCGCCCTCCCGCTCGCCCGCGGGCTCTCTTTCGCCCTCCCGCTCGCCCGCGGGCTCTCTTTCGCCCTCCCGCTCGCCCGCGGGCTCTCTTTCGCCCTCCCCGCTCGCCCGCGGGCTCTCTTTCGCCCTCCCGCTCGCCCGCGGGCTCTCTTTCGCCCTCCCGCTCGCCCGCGGGCTCTCTTTCGCCCTCCCGCTCGCCCGCGGGCTCTCTTTCGCCCTCCCGCTCGCCCGCGGGCTCTCTTTCGCCCTCCCGCTCGCCCGCGGGCTCTCTTTCGCCCTCCCCGCTCGCCCGCGCGCTCTCTTTCGCCCTCTCGCTCTCTTTCGCCCTCACTTTCGCCCTCTCGCTCGCCCGCGCGCTCTCGCTCGCCCGCGCGCTCTCTTTCGCCCTCTCGCTCTCTTTCGCCCTCTCGCTCGCCCGCGGGCTCTCTTTCGCCCTCTCTTTCGCCCTCTCACTCGCCCGCGGGCTCTCTTTCGCCCTCCCGCTCTCTTTCGCCCCTCTCGCTCGCCCGCGTGCTCTCTTTCACCCTCCCGCTCGCCCCGCGCGCTCTCTTTCGCCCTCCCGCTCGCCCGCGGGCTCTCTTTCGCCCTCCCGCTCGCCCGCGGGCTCTCTTTCGCCCTCCCGCTCGCCCGCGCGCTGTCTTTCGCCCTCCCGCCCGCCCGCGCGCTGTCTTTCGCCCCTCCGCTCGCCCGCGCACGCTCCCTTCCCGCGCCCCCTGTCTCTCCCCCGCGCCCTCTCTCTCTCTCTCCCCCGCGCCCTCTCTCTCTCTCCCCCCGCGCGCCCTCTCTCTCTCTCTCCCCCGCTTGCCCTCTCTCTCTCTCTCTCTCTCCCCCGCGCGCCCTCTCTCTCTCTCTCTCCCCCGCGCGCCCTCTCTCTCTCTCTCCCCCGCGCGCCCCTCTCTCTCTCTCCCCCGCGCGCCCTCTCTCTCTCTCCCCCGCGCGCCCTCTCTCTCTCCCCCGCGCGCCCTCTCTCTCTCTCTCTCCCCCACGCGCCCTCCCTCTCTCTCTCTCTCCCCCACGCGCCCTCTCTCTCTCTCTCCCCCCCGCCGCGCGCTCTCTCTCTCTCTCTCTCTCTCTCTCTCTCTCTCTCTCTCTCTCTCTCTCCCCCGCGCGCCCTCTCTCTCTCTCTCTCTTCCCGCGCGCCCTCTCTCTCTCTCTCTCTCTCTCCCCTGCGCGCCCTCTCTCTCTCTCTCTCCCTGCACGCCCTCTCTCTCTCTCTCTCTCTCCGCCGCGCGCCCTCTCTCTCTCTCTCCCCCGCCCGCCCTCTCTCTCTCTCTCCCCCGCCCGCCCTCTCTCTCTCTCTCTCCCCCGCACGCCCTCTCTCTCTCTCTCCCCCGCGCGCTCTCGCTCCCTCCCACGCGCGCTCTCCCTCCCGCTCGTAAAGTGGGAAGCCAGAAGTTTTTCTTTCGAACAAGAACTTTTTTAATTGCAAATTTAGACTAGGTTTTGTGGAGGTATACTGTGTCCTGCATTTTCTAGGCATTGGGTTGAGAGCACTAAGGTTTTCTTTTCATATGACCTTTACAGTTGAGAAGAATCCAGTCCAGTGTGCACTTGAGCTTTTGCATTATGGAGAATATGCTAGTGTATGATTAGGAAAGCTTTATGCTGATAATGCTGATAATGAATGTAAAGTCAAACATTTTTCGGTTTTAATACTAATGTTATTTGTATGTATTCCCATTTTAAAGAAACAAGCTTAAAATCTGTTTTCTTGGAATGCGAATTGATAATGTACTATGCAATAGAAAATTAGAAATGGTATCTCTCTAATTTAATAACATTTTATGAATTGGTGATATTTTTAATTTCAGCTACATCAGTTACTGATGACTGGTCTTCCAGATGACATGCTGGAGGATAGCAGAGACATTTCTTCTCCAGAATTGAATTACTCTGGCTGTAATGTCAATAATGGGTAAGAAAAAAAGACTTTATGTACAACATTGATTTTGAAAAGTAATTTTATGTATTTAATGCGGAATTCTAGCATAATAGACAGTATTTCACTGGATATAATTATACAGTGGAGGTATGGACGAGACCAATCCTCTCAATATATCAAGGAATTTGCTTAGACCCTAACGTTTTCTTATTTTAAAGGCAAATGCCGCACATTTCGTTCCAGATGCAATTCGATTGGCCAAACTATCAAGCTTGAATCAAAACACACTTTGTACTTGACTATAGTGTAGGAATAAACAGATGAAAGGATTGGAAAAACTAACTCTATTGGAAAGCTTATCAGAATGATAAATTATAAACAACAGTTCCAATATCATAATACTGAATAAACACACTCTTGGTAAATGCAAATTTGGTAAAATAGATTGTCTCACAGGCAGTCCTAGCAGCAGGAAGAGAACCAAGCTTTTAGGTGTAACAGACAGGAAAAAGAGCTTCCACATCCAAGCTTCAAGAGCCCAGCTACTGCAATTGAAAACTAAACTAATCTTAAAAATCCAAGTTCTGTGGGAACTTGTTGCCAGTCATTCAGGCTTATTCTATTGTTCCAACTTCTTTTTTAAAAAACCCAAGCCTCAAAAGGTGTTTGGCTTAAAACAGACCACTCTGCACCTCCATCTCAATCCCTCTTCACTTAAAAAAAACAAGACAAAATACACCTCTTAAAACCATAGTATCGTCACATAGGTGATAATTGTTAAGGAATGTGATCGACCTAAAATGCAACCTAACAAAACTTGTTCTGATGACAATGTAAATATTAATTATAAGTTTTTATGCCTGAATGTTTTATGTAGAGAAAATGACTATTTGCTGACCGATACTACACTATCTAATGCAATGGGAACATGTCAGTTTCAGGAAAGAATGCAACCACTCTACAAGTTTATTGCCTCTTTGTTCATGAATTAGTTAGATCCCTTCAAACACAACTTCTAAAAGACATTTATTATTTATGTTTGTTACTAGTCTTGCATGCCCCTTGTCCAAGAAAAGATCTAATTGATATAGAAGGAGTGAAGTGAAGGATCACCAGAACGATTCCTGAGATGTTGGGTCACCTTTGTAAGGAAGATTAAGGAGACTTGGGCCTGTTTTCTCTGGAGGTTTAGAAGAATGAGAGACAATCTTGTAGAAACCTAGAAAGTCATTAATGATATAGACAGTGCACATTCAGAAAGGATGTTTATCGTTACTGTGGGTTCAAGAAAAGGGGACATAAGCTCTGAATAAACTAAATAATTTAGGACTGGGATGAGAAGGAAATTCTTCACTCGGGTTGGAATTCTCCACTCCAGAGGGCTGTAGAAGTTGTCATCAAGTTAGCTTCAAGTTGATGGATTGATAGATTTAATTATGACATTGAAGTATATGGGCATAGCATTTGAATATTTAAGTGAAGCATATGGTCAACCATGATCTGGCACAGCAGAGCAGTCTCAAGTGGCTGACTGGCATACACGTACACCTGATCAGAGCACAGGTTAAATAGATTTGCAGGAATTGTACTTGGGTTGACATTTTAGAACTGGGAATTGTTGACTTTGATTATCAAATCGTGCAATATATAGGATAGGTTGAAAGTTTTTAATGTAGATCGTCTTTCTTTAGTTCTTTACTAGAAGGTAAAGAAAGGAACAGATGAGAGAAAACGACAATTAGAGAAAGCATAATTGTTTTCTTCTGTGCTGAATTTTGCTAGATTTCTGCCTAGATTACAGGGGTTGGTTGATCATTTGTCTTCTGAGGCTGTTTCTGACAACCACATTCCCATGTATCATCAATTCTTGCGTTCAAAACCACCAAGCTCTATCTATTTAGTAATATTTAATGAGCTGTTTCTGTCTTCAAATTAAGTGATAAAATAATATCCCATTGTTGCTATCTTTAATCCTCTTAGTTCTACAATTGGGCCTTGGAATGTGGACTAACTCTCCTACACTTTGTGTAACTGGATAGATGTAATGTGCATCATAATATAAGAATACTAATGCACAAATGTTTTAGACAGAGACATTTAACAAAGCGTAAACACATTTATAGCTGGTCACAGCAATACATGTTTTTCTTTCTGCTGTGTCAGTCTTTTATATTTTTTGTTTATCATAAAATACAATGAAGAGAAATTTCTGGATATATTTTAAAAGCTTTTACAGTCTTGGAATTTTTTTTTTAGTATTGCTGCTCCTGCAGTATCACTTTACTACTGTACACCACTGTTGTGCCTTGTGAGCGCCACACAACAAAGTAATAGAACTAGAATTTTATTCAGTTTGATGTCTAAATTATTAACTTGCATAGATTGAAAATATAAAACTTGTTACGTTTAACTAATCATTATCTTTATAGTGTTGAACAAACCTGGGAAGAGAAGAGAAATTGGAATGAACAGGAAGTAAGCAACAATGCAATGGATAAAGATAATTATTCTAATGAATATTCAGTATATAAAGGGCAGAATGGAGTAAGTTTATTTTCAATTGATCAGTGTGCATTTTAATATACCAAACTTTAGTAATTCTGTATTTAGTTAAAATCGATATTTACTTTATTCAATTTAAATGCTATGTATTTGAGCTGTTCAAATCTAACACATTTTAATGTAATTTATGACAATTTATTATCTTGCATTGGAGCAAATAAATGTTTTCCTGGTGTGATATGCTGCCAGGGAGTAATGAAAAGACACTTATATGCATTTCTCGTGGCTTTTAATGCTTGCTTTCTGGGCCCAGTATTCTGGTTTCCCTTGATGAATGGAACTTGTTGAAACTTGCAGTAGAAATTCCATACTTCAATGTAATTATCAAATTATTCCAAAATGTATCTTATGGGTAGGATTACGATGAAGATTTTGTACATTATCGATACTGAAGGCCTATGTGTACGAAGCTGAAGATGAACAAGTAAAAGATCATGAACATAAGCATTTGAAAGGCGGGGACTAATTAGGGGTAGTCAACATGGCTTTGTGTGTGGGAAATCATGTCTCACAAACTTGATTGAGTTTTTTGAAAAAGTAACAGAGAGAATTGACGAGGGCACAATGGTGAATGTTATTTATATCGAATTTAGTAAGGTGTTTTACACAGCTCCTCATGGTAGACCAATTAGCAAGATTAGATCTCATAGAATACAGGGAGAACCCGCTATTTGGATACAGAACTGGCTTGAAGATAGAAGACAGAGGGTGGTGGAGGGTTGATTTTCAGACTGATGGCCTTTGACCAGTGGATTGCCACAAGGATCGGTGTTGGGTTCACTGCTTTTTGTCATTCATATGATTTGGATGTGAACATGGGAGGTATAGTTAGTAAGTTTGCAGATAACACCAAAATTGGAGATGTAGTAAACAGCAAAGAAGATTACCTCCAAGTAGAACAGGATCTGGATCAGATAGGCCATTGGGCTGAGGAGTGGCAGATGGAGTTTAATTTAGATAAATGTGAGGTGCTGCATTTTGGAAAGGCAAATCAGTGCAGGACTTATGCACTTAATGGCAAGGTCCTAGGGAATGTTGCTGAACAAAGAAACCTTGGAATGCAGGTTCATAGTTTTGAAACTGGAGTTGTAAGTGGATAGGATACTAGAAAAGGCATTTGGTGTGCTTTCCTTTATTGGACAGAGCATTGATCATAGGAGTTGGGAGGTCATGTTGCAGCTCGGCCACTTTTGGAATATTGTGTGCAGTTCTGGTCTTCCTCCTATTGGAAGGATGTTGTGAAACTTGAAAGAGTTCAGACAAGATTTACTAGGATATTGCCAGGATTGGAGCTACAGGGAGAGGCTGAATAGGCTGGGGCTGTTTTCCCTAGAGCATTGGAGGCTGAGAGGGGTGACCTAATAGAGGTTTATGAAATCATGAGAAGCATGGATAGGATAAATAGACAAAGTTTTTTCCCTGCGGTGGGGGAGTCCAGGTTTAGGGTGAGAGGGGGAAAATTTGAGAGACCTAAGGTGCAATTTTTGTGCAGAGGGTGGTGCATATATGGAATGAGCTACCAAAAGAAGTGGTGGAGACTAGTACAACTACAACATTTTAAAAGGCATTGGATGGATGTATGACTGGTTTAGAGGGATATGGGCCAAGTGCTGACAAATGGGACAAGATTAGGTTAGACTATCTGGTTGACTTGGATGAGTTGGATCGAAGGGTCTGTTCCAGGCTATACATCTCTGTGACTCTGAGTGAGTCACTTCTTGATGAGTGGAATCAAAATCACAGAAATTAGCATAGTACATGTATGCAAACATTTGCCACGGATTCCCAAATGTGGAGACTAACAAAGGTGCTGCGGATGAGAAAATAAGTGATTCAGACCATTACCAACTGTCTAATTCTTACACTCAACCTTCCAGCTATTGTGACTGCATTAATGGACTGACTAATGGTAATGGACAAAATGACGAGTTTCATGAGCAGCTGGGGAAATTGCAGGTTACCAATATTGCCAAATAACATTAGAGCAGAGGGAGCACTGTCCTGACTCCTGCACAACTTGAATTGCATCTGTCATATCTGTATTCCTTCAAATTGGTTTAAGTATTCTTAAATTCAGCTATATACTGCACAAAATTGCAACTTTTATTTTTAAAAAAGCCATTTAACTTATCACTAATAGCTAGTCTTGATTCAAATCAAGAAGACTGAGTTTGAAAATGGAATTGCTATCCAGGTGCTGAAGGAAGTTTTCCCTCAAAGCTTGCAATTACCTTGTCCAGGAGATGTAAATCAAATTTTGACCCTACAGCTAAAGTGTAATTGGAGATAACATATAATGATCCCAGCATTGACAAATCTTGTATTCAATGAGCATGAATATAATTCTCAAAATCTGAAATGATGTAGAGAAGATTGAGAAAGTTAAATTGCAGGGCAGAATTTTGATTCTTTCAATGGAATATGTATAACAAAGGCATCATTTACAGTTTGATTTTTCATCTTTTCATAATTAACTGCATATTAAAAGCTTTTCATCCTCCAGGGCACACCTGAATTCATTGTTTTCTGTTTCCATGCAATAATTAAAACTTTATCTGTGACCATCTCCTATTTATTTGCTGGACTAAATATACAAGCAAATTGAATTTTTATTAAGTTAGGGGCTCATATGGCTGCTAAATCAGATTATAAATCAAATATATAAATTAGAATTGCATGTTAATATACTTGAGGTGTTCTAATATAAAAGTTCCTTTTCATTTCATTATTTGAAATTTCAAATAAAAGTGTTGCTCTTAAAGCTGAACAAAAGAAATCCAGTTAACGTTTTAGTACAGAATGTATCCAGCTGATTATAATAAACCTAGAATGTCTCATTGCAGAATTGAGCAATTTAGCCCATTTGAATCCCCACATCTAATCTAAACTAATGCTCCAATTACTTTCTAGCCACTTTAATATTGCTATTTTAAAATCATGTAATTTCCCCTTTAAAGACCTTGTCGAAAATCTTATATTCTAACCAATCAAGCTGTAATTTGTTTTTGTAATCTCCCCTTTTAATTATTGTGATTCTCTTAAATGTCATGATAATAGCGTGATTTCCCAACAATCCTGGTGTTGTTATAAACCACTTATAATTTTTGTAACCTCATTAGTTTTTTTTTTAAACTTGCTAACTTTATGTATTACTGTACATACAGCCTTGGTCTCTAACACATAGATTGAGGTTGATCTCACAGTTCCACGTGTACTTCACCATGTGCAATATCAGTCGTCAAGCATTTCCATTATTTTTGCTGTTGGAAGCCAGGTGGCAAAAGAAGACAGCATGCTATTAATGGGCATTGCCAGCTTGTTAAGACAAGTTTCAATTTAGTGCAGATTGACTATCATTGCAGAGTAAAGTCAATATAGTGGTACCATGTTCGCCAATGAATATGAAATATCCTAGAAACCGATGATGAGTGCAGCCACTATGGTACGGTACTAGAAACATTAGGAGACTGTTCAGCCCCTTCAGACACTGCAAAGCAGCTCAGCTGTCCAACTCCTCTGCCCATTCTTTCTTGACCTGCGGTTTTTCTTCGCATGCTTATCTAATAGGTCCATGTAGAAAAAAGAAAAATTACATAGAATGCTGCCATGCTCCTCCAGTATGCAACCAACATGACCTGACCAGGATATGGAAGCTGGTTGTAACAGATGTGACCTTTCATGCCTTCACACTGTTGGCTGCTTTCAAATGTGTCTAGATGTCCAGAAGCCTACCTGTAGCATGACCAGTGGCAGAGTTATATTACAAGCTACATAACTACATACAAGGTGAAGAAATAATGTTGAGTGACAAGCCTGGATATCGTAAACAAACAAGAATGTACACACTTGCAGATTTTTTGTTTACAATTAAAAGAAATGAACGTTTGTTTTGGATGTCACCAAAATATATTCATTGTTAAGGGGAACTTGGAACAACACCAAACTGATGCATAGTAAATTCAAGTTTTCTCTTGAAAAGCATGCTTTGGGCAAAGAAAGTTGATGAGCTGAAGGTCATTTTGAAAATTCAACAGTGTTTTTTCTCTACTACTGTAACGGAATCCAAAGGACTGTGGATACTGTTCATTGCAAATTGATGAATCCACTGACATGACTGACACAGTCTACCTAATTGCTTTTGTATGCATGACCTTTAAAGACATAACAGTTAAAAAGGATCTTCTCACCCTTTTTAAAGAGAGAACAGAAGGTGATGATATTTAAAACAAATTCAAAAGGTGTGTGTGCGCTTGAGAAAAACATGCAACTAAAATGGTTTCCATCACAACTAATGATGCACTGGTTACGACTGTTGCATTTTGCCGAAATGATTCTGATTCTCCTTTTCTGTCAATTACTGCTATATAACCCACAGGAAAGCATTAGCAAGTTATGGACTTTGTCGTGTAATGAAAGTTGTTCTTAAGCTTATGAACAATTTGAGCAAGAGCTTTTCAGCACTACTTTATTAAGTGTTTGCTTGGAAAACTCACTGCTGGCTATAGTGAAATAATCCTCCATGCTGCTGTGAATTAATTAAGTCAAGGGAATACCCTGCAAAGATTTTTAGATCTGATGCCTGAAATTGTCACATTTCTTAAATCAAGGTATGAAATGTGCAATGGGTTGTCGGACAATGCAGCGTTGATCAACTTCACGTTAATTACAGAGATAAAATCAAAACTGAACAGGCTGAACTGTGAACTGCAAGAAAAGGACAGACATGTAGCACACAGGGTCAGTACTGTGGATACATTATAAAATGAAACTGAGTCTGTGGGTCTCCAAATAAAGCTCCGTAATACAGAAGCTGGAGAAAATATTGATGGAGTTGAGGGGCGGGAGCACACAGATGAAGAAAAGTCATTCCACCCAGAAAACATCTGTTCGTACCTGAGGAAGTTAGCAGAGAAACTCAACAAGTGATTTTGGAAGCTAATTGCCATGGAACAAATTATCACATTTTGTTTCAAATCAATTCTTTCAACTATACATTGATGTGTTAGTTTCCATAAGGTGTTTGATTTACAAAGCAATGGAATCATTAAAGGAGATAATTGTTATACAAATGATTATTGAACTGAAAGTCCGTTCAAACGACTGATTTTTGAGGACTCAGAAACCGAAAGATACCCATTCCTGTCATCCTGTGCTTTTAAATTGAAAACTTATTTTGGCTCCACATTCCTCTCTAAACTGAAGATAATCTAATCCAAGTATTGCACCCATCTCTCAGATACCCTTTTGATAGACTGTATACAACCAGCAGTCACTAACTACAAACCAGACTTCAAGGCACTGGCAGATAATATGCCGATGCAGGTAGGCTGAGACTTGGTAGGGGGCAAAGTCAATAATTATATGTACTTAATTTTAGGTTCATTTACATAGATGACTTGGATGTGAACATATAGATATGGTTAATATGTTTACACATGACACCAAAGTTAGTGGTGTAGTGCACAGCAAAGAAAGTTATCTCAGTACAACAGCACTGTGATCAGATGAGTAAATGGACCAAGAAGTAGCAGGTGTAGTTTAATTTAGATAAATGAGAGTTGCTGCATTTTGGTAAGGCAAATCAGGGCAGGATTTGTACACTCAATGGTAAGGTCCTGGGGAGTGTTGCCAAACAAAGAGACCTTTGGGTGCAGATTCAGAGTTCTTTGAAAATGGAGTCACAGATATACAGGGTCGTGAAAAAGGCATTTGGTACAATCACCTTTATTGGTCAGTACATTGAGTGTAGGAGTTAAGGAGGTCATGTTACGGTTATATGGGACATTGGTTCAGTCACTATTGAAATATTGCATTCAGTTCTGGTCTCCCTCCGACAGGAAAGATGTTGTGAAACTTGAAGGATTAGAGGAGATTTACAAAGATGTTGCCAAAGTTGGAGGGTTTGAGCTATTGGGAGAGGCTGAATAGGCTGGTGCTAATTTACCTGGAGAATCGGAGACTGAAGAGTCACCTTTATAGTAGTTTATAAAATCATGACAGGCATGGATAGGGTGAGTAGTCAAGGTGTTTTCTCCAAGGTAGGGGAGTCCAAACTTCGAGGGTGTAGGTTTAAGGTGAGAGGGGAAAGACACATTACTGTTATACTTTATTTTCAGCATAAATCATTTAAATAAAAGTTTGCTATAGCACAAGCCCAAAATGTTGAAATTGTTTTGAATATATGTGGCTTGTACTAAACAGTTGAGAGTTAGATACATAAGAAAGAATCATTTTATCATTTTTTATTTCAAGTGTAATTTAAAGGATTCTGCTTCAGGCTTCACTTCAAGAACCCAGCTGTTACCAGAAAATCAAAGTCAGTTTGCCTGAAATCAAATCGATCTTCCATCTCAGTCAAAACCATCACTCCAACAGAGAATAGACTGCTTCAGACAAGCTCTTTTACATTAGGACAACTAACTAATTGCTGATCTAAGAATGTTACTTGGTAGCAGTGGATGCAGACTTCATAGATGAGAACTAAACGGGGTTTGCAAATCCTAGCCAGTGGGATCTTTAACAAGCTAAGCTTATAATATACATAATGCAGCAAGTCACGAACAGCATAGATAGGATAAATAGACAAAGTATTTTTCCTGGGGTGGGGGAGTCGAGAACTAAAGGGCATAGATTTAGGTGAGAGGGAAAAGATATAAAAGAGACCTAAGAGGCAACTTTTTCATGCAGAGGATGGTGCGTATATGGAATGAGTTGCCAGAGGAAGTGGTGGAGGCTGGTGCAATTGCAACATTTAAAAGGGATCTGAATGGATTTGTGAATAGGAAGCTTTGGAGGGATATGGGCGAGATTAGGTTGGGATATCTGGTCAGCATGGACGAGTTGGACCGAAGGGTCTATTTCTGTGCTGTACATCTCTATGACTCTTTGACTCTATTTAAACTGGCCGTAAGAGAAGCTTTTTCACGCAGAGGGATGTTGACCTCCTTTCCATTAAAATACATGGAGGGTGGTGCATGTGTGGATTGAGCTGCCAGAGGAGGTGGTGGACGCTGATACAATTACAACATTTAAAAGGCACCTGGATGGGTATATGAATAGGAAAGGTTGAGAGAGAGATGAGCCAAAATGTAAGTGGATTGGGAAAATCAGTTTGGTAGTGAATTACACGAAAAGGAATTTGTGGCATGTCTGTGAGATGGCATTTTAGAGCAGCTTGTGGTGGACCCTACTAGGGAACGAGCAATATTGAATTTAGTGTTGTGCAATGAGGCAGACTTGTTAAGGGAGTTGAAGGTGAAGGAAGCTTTAGGAGGCAGCGATCATAACATAATTGAATTTACTCTGCAATTTGAGAGGGAGAAGATAGAATCAGAGGTAACGGTGTTACAGCTGAATAAAAGCAACTACAGAGGCATGAGGGAGGAACTGGGAGGAATTGACTGGGACAGGAGCCTAACAGGAAAGACCATGGAACCGCAATGGTAGCAGTTTCTGGGAGTAATTCAGTCGACACAGCAGAGATTCGTCCTGTGGAAAAAGAAGCATGGTACAAGGAGGATGAGTCAACCACGGCTGACTGGCGAAGTCATGGATAGCATAAAAGCAGAAGAGAAAGCATATAATGTGGCAAAGGGCAGTGGGAACTGGAGGATTGGGAATCTTACCAACACCAACAGAGGGCAACAAACTAAAAGGAGGGTGAAGATTAAATATGAGCGTAAGCTAGCCAATGATACAAAGGAAGACTGTAAGAGTTTCTTTAGCTATGTAAATGGCAAAAGTGGACATTGGGTCACTGGGAAATGACGCTGGAGAGATGGTAGTAGGGAGCAAGGAAATGGCTGAGGAACTGAATAATTACTTCACAGTGGAAGACATGAGTGATATCCCAAAAATTCAAGAGAGTGAGGGGGCTGATCAGAGTAGGAGGTCATGCCTAATAAATCTGCTAGAATTCTTTGAGGAAGTAATGAGCAAGTTTGACCGAGGAGAGGAAATGGATGTTATCTACCTGAACTTCAAGAAGGCCTTTGACAAGGTGCCGCACAAGCAGGCTACTGAGTGAGGCTAAACGTGTTGTTAGAGGGAAAGTGCTAGTATGGATAGAAGCTTGGCTGTCTGGCAGGAAGCAAAGAGTGGAGATAAAAGAGGCTTTCTCAGGATGACAGCTGGTGACAAGTGATGTTCTGGAAGGCTCAGTGTTGGGGCCACAACTTTTCACTTTATACATTAACAATCAAGATGAAGGAACTGAGGATATTTCTGGCTAAGTTTGCAGACGAAATAAAGATAGAGAGACAGGTCGCATTGAGGAGGCGTGGAGGCTGCAGAAGGATTTGGAAAGGTTAGGAGAGTGGGCAAAGAAGTGGCAGATGGAGTATAGATGAGATCATGTCCTTTGGTAGGAAGAATAGAGGCATGGACTATTTTCTAATGGGGAGAAAATTCAGAAGTCTGAAGTGCAAAAAGACTTCAGAGTTTTAGTCCAGGATTCCCTCAAGGTAACTTGCAGGTTGAGTCAGTAGTTCGGAATGCTAATGCAAGAATAGCATTTACTTTGAGAGGACTTGAATATGAAAGCAGGGACGTACTTCTGAGGCTCTTCAAGACTCTGATCTACTACATTTGGAGTATTATGTGCAGTTCTGGGCTCCATATCCCAGAAGCGTCTTCAGAGGAGGTTAACAAGAATGGTCCCAGGAATGAAAAGCTGAAAATATGAACGTTTGAGGACTCTGGATGGAGTTTCGAGGATATGGGGGGATCTAATAGAAGCTTATAGAATACTGAATGGCCTGGACAGAGTAGATGTTGAGACGATGTTTCCGTTTCCATTTCCATTTGGAGAGACTAGGACCTGAAGGCCACAGCCTTAGAGTAAAGGGAAGACCTTTTAGAATAGAGAGGAGGAGAAACGTCTTCAGCCAGAGAGTGGTGAATCTATGGAATTCACTGCTACAGAAAGGTATGGAGGCTAGGTCATTGAGTGTGTATTTAAGACTAAGATAGGTTCTTGATTGTCAAGCGGATCAAGAGTTATGGGCAGAAGGTTGGAAAATGAGGATGAGAAACTTATCAGCCATTTTTGAATGGTGGAGCAGACTCGATGGGCTGAATGGCCTAATTTCTGCTCCTATGTCTTATGGTCTAAATACTGGCAAATGGGACTAAATTAATTTAGCATATCCAAACAGCATGGATGAGTTGGACCAAAGGATCTTTTCCATTCTGTGCATCTGAGTGTCTTTGCCACTAAAACTGAACTATTTATTCTGTTTTTTTTTCTGTGGAGATAGATTCTGGATTGTATTTAAATTCAAAACATGATCTTATGCCTGGAGATGTTGGAGTCCATCGAATATGCAAGATGATTTGAATTATGCTGCGTCTTGCAATTGTGTCGAGAATTAACAATCGGGTGTCTTTGGCTCTTCAAGCCTGTTTTACTATCCAATAAGATCTTGTCTGGTCTGTCCATGTTATACGGACCATGTCTTCTATGTTGTGATGTTGAGAAAATTGTGGACTGAAATGAGAGAGAGCTGTTTTAAAACTAGTTCTGAAAGTGAGTAACCTGACAACCATTGTAGGTTGTCTGAACAATTGTCTGAAAAAGCAGATGATTTGGAGCCAAAGGGATGCAGTTTTTATTAGCAACGAGAAATTAATTCGTGGACTAGACTGAGTCCTTTTGCCTGCCAACATCTGTGTGATTTGTCCTCTGATAATTGAACAGCTTGGAGCTGTGATCACGTTAGAGACAGAAAGAAGTGTTTAGTTTTTCCCCAGCTAGGGCGTGGGCTCTCTGTTTGTTGCATCCAAAACACACTAAACTTGAAGAAAACAAGCTTATAACAACTTTTGCAGGAAAGATAATCTGAGACTTTTCACTCATAAGCCAGGTACTTTTAGAAGTGAACCAGTCACCTTGTGTCTTAGCAACCAGCGGAAGCTTTGGGAAGAGATGACTAAGGCAATGTGCTGGCCAACAGAGGATTCATATAAATAATCTCAGTAACAGAACCTTGCAACAAAAACAGTCTTTCCAGTTTCTCCCCTCTGTCATATAAGCTTTTTTTTGTCTGTGTGCATGTTTGTTTTATAAGGAGATTAGGGTTTTAATTAGTATTTATATACTGACGGTTTATAACCATTTTATCTTTAAGCTGGACTCTAATTACTTGTAATAAATAGTAGTTCTTGTTCAAAACAGAAACTTGGTCCATGTTTTCTATCAACTGGTGTAAAAGCCCAGTAAATCAGGGAACCTGGCATACTTTATAAAAACTTTGACTCTCGGAATAGCTGGGCTCTGTCCCAGTGAGTCGTAACCGTGCTCCAATTCCACATACTCATCTATTTCAATTACCTTTTAATTCCGTTTCCAAGAATCTATCTACTTCTCCTTTAAAAATATTTAAATGCCCTGCCTCCAGACTCTTCTGAGGCATTATTCCAAAATTGAACAACCTTCAGGCTGAAATAAAGTTTCCCTCATCTCTGTCTTAAAAAGGCAAGCCTTAGTTTTAAGTGTCATCATTTCTGACTCACCCATAAGAAAAATATTCTTTCCTTGTTCACTTTGTCAAGACAATTTCAGGGTCTTTTAAATTTTAGTCCAATCACTATCACTCTTCTGAATTCTTATGAAAACAGGTCAAGTCTATCCAATCTTTCCTATATGATATATCCTGCTTGTTACAAGTACCAATCTAGTAAACCTCCACTGCTAATGCCTCATAAGAAAAAGAGTAAAGCTGGTTTCATCCTCTCCCTACATGTAGTCTGAAATAACAATGTGTGCCTACAAACTAGTTTTTTACTTTGGAATTTGGATGGCAAGTCATCCATTTGGTTTTAATATAATTACGGTTACTCTTTGTTTGTTGAACGACTTCTGAGTCAAACCAATTGAGCATCTGTTGTTACTTCTGGCATTCTCTAAGTACTTTTCCTGAATTCAATTTTGTTCAAGTAGGGGACCCTATTATTTAATGAACAGTGTGGTCAAATTTGTCCACTGGTATTTGTATGAGCAGTTATAACAGAAAATTGTTATATACTTCACTATCATTTTCCCTGTTTTCCTTCTACAGCATTTTATTGCAAATGAAAATATTTCTAATGAAACCTTGGAGCTGTACAAAGTGAAGTATAACCCTTATCCTGCTGGTCATCCATCTAAAATGGCTTTTAACCCAGACGAAGCAAAAGGTTTAGACAACACCTTTGAACAAATGCAGAGCAAGTTCTTGGATAGTGGAGAAGGTAAGCAGGTACTTCTGATTTCATATGTTTTCTGTAATTTATTTATTGTTGCACTTAACATATTATCCTGGATTAAAGGGTTTATCTAATGTTGACAGTGCAGTTTTTGCAAATGATTTCAGGAAAAGATGGGAAGAGCTGCTTAGCTGTTGACAGATAAATATTTATTTATTGATTAATTATGACTCTACTTGAAGGGAACAGGAGAAAACAATTTGCCAAATTGCCAAAAGCCATTTGTTTAGCTGCCTTTGTGAAGATCTTTTGAAAATATATTTTTTGGTGGATTGGGACATTTAACAGTACAGCCTACAACCATCATCAAAAGACATCACTTTGTTTGTTGTCAGATGGAATTTTGTCAGCGATAAAGCAAGGGTATACACCGCTGTCTGCTAATAAAGATCTAGTAATCTATAGAGGGAATTTCAGCTTTCAAAAGAAGCTTAAACCTTGTACTAAGTGTTTGTCTTGGTTTTCAGCAGTACTGACATCAGTGAGTAGGTTGACAATCAATCAACTGAAGTTTTCACACACAGCAAATCAGGATGGTTAAAGGACTTGGCCTTCACCTTTTCTAAAAAAAAAGTTTTGTTAAGTGTATTAGGATAGAAGCTAAAATTAAAGTTAATTTTTTTTTTTGAAAATGCGATACTTCCTAAAATCCTCCCTCCCAGATTGGGTTGTGATGACTTGGCTAGGTCTGTGGCAAGTTCTGGAGCACCTTCAGTACTGTTGCTGGAATATTGTCAGGGCCCATAGTCTTTGCAGCATCCAGTGCCTCTAACTGTTTCTTGATATCACATGAAGTGAGTAGAATTGGCTGAAGACTGGCATCTGTGATGCTGGGGACCACTAGAAGAGGCTGAGGTAGGTCATCCACTCAGCACTTCTGGCTAACTCCACCACCATTCACAACTGGATGCAGCAGGACTGCAGAGCTTACATCTGATCAGTTGGTTGTGAGCTTGCTTTGCTCCGTCCATCACTTTGCTCTGTCCATCACTTGCTGCCTTGCCTGCAAGTAGTGCACTAAATGGATTAGTAATGTATTCCAACTAAAGTGTGAACATATTCTGTGGTAAGCTGATGTATTTACTGAACTCCTAACAAATTATTGAAGAGTGTATTTGTTGACTACACCTAAAAGTCTCTTGATGAGAATCTGTCGTTGTAGGTTCCCATCTGTCATACAGGCTTCATTGTGACAAGCTTGACTTGCTTTTCATTGTTGACAGTTTCCAGATTTATCAATGTTAATAGGAATATTACCCATATTAAATTAGGGTAATGAATATTTTAGATTTGCAAATTTTAGAACAGAATTTTTAACTATCTGTAACTAACATTCTAGCAACTGTAGTATTTTACTTCTGCAATATTTTACTTATGTAATAAAATCTCGTGTTTGTTTACGCTCTTAGATTCCTTGGGTGGTTGTTATTTTCATGCATGTTCTATTCCTTCTGGTGTTTTTGGCGATCTCAGCTAAGGTGCATCTAATGATCTTACAAATATTTGTGCCAGCATAGCAACTAACATTTAGTATAAATGTGAACTTTGCTGTAAAAATGATTAATATATTGCATTATTAGTCAAGACACTTTTACTATTGTTTTATCTGAGGTATTTTTACAATAAATTAATTTGCAAAAAGCTTTTGCTTTTCTATCTTGCTCCTTTTTAATTGAATGTTATTTTTGTTCTACAGCTTCTACAGAGGCACATCAGTTTGCACAGTTACAGATACTTTACAATGCACGGGGAAGGCAATTAGAGGAAATGCAGCACAAACAGGAAGAGTTTGCCCGTGAGATCAGATATTTGAACCACCAGCTTGCAATGACAAAAGGTAATATAACAGTGTTTAAATCTCAAGAGGTGTAAGGTGTGACTTTTATTGTTCCATTCAAATGAGAGGCATTCCTGTTTAATTAGTAACATTCTCTAAATAGTGTTAATCTTGAAGTACAGAATCTTTACATGACGTATCTGAAGTTAAAATGGAGTTTGATGTTTCTAGCTGCTAAATGATTTTGGGTATTATCAATTGATAATATTACTGCAAAAGTGCAGGCTGGTTAAAGTGGTTGAAGAGAATATTCCATGAACAGTCCGTTGTTTTATGTGGAGACACAAGCAGAACAGTACTTCTATGAAATGTATTGTGCAAGGTATAGGACATCCAAAAATTTGCAGTTGATTAATTGCATGTGAAGTATTAACACTGTTGCTTTGGACGTATAGGCAAATACACCTGCCACATTTTAAGGTTTCATAAACATGATTTGTATTAGGCAATGTTGTTCTTTGGTGGTATTGGTTGAGGTGTAAGTGTTGGCCAGGACTAAGGAAGAAACGTTTGACGTTGAATATGAAAGCTATTTTTCACTAGAATAAGCAGAGCATCAGTATAATATTCCATTCATAAAACAGCCACAGTAATGTAATATGTAATTCCGCAATATGGCACTGAAGTGCATCGATTATGTACTTGAACATTGGGGTTTAACTGCAAATCTGTTTGCCATGTTACTATTTGAGGTGAATTTGCTATAAGTTCTACAAGTTGTAAATGGAAAGGAAGTAAACCATTTTTCACTAAACTGTGGTGTCTTACAGGAGAAAAAGATGGTGTGGTTATTAGTTGTCAGGAGTTGCAGAAGTTACTTCAAGACGCAAAAGAACGTGAAGTTCAGCTGGAAGGCCAAATTAAAGCATTGGAATCCAGAGTTCAAGACTTGAGTGCCAGTGAGGAAGAGGCAAGTATAAAGAATTTGTTTTCTAGATATCTGCAACTCTGTGCACATCCTTGTGTTTAACTGCAATAAACTAAATTAAGCCCTAATGCAGACATCAAATCAGGTTAACCAAGCAGTAATTGAATTTCACATTTTGCCAATTTTACACTTCTTTGAAAAAGAATTAAAACAAGATTTTGATATGTAAAGAACATTTCTTTGCTCAAGATAGTGGGACTCTTGTCAAGTAATTTAACACAAGACTTTGGCTCTTGTATTTTAATCTTTATGCCCAGAAACTAGAGTCAGAGTTTTACAGCATGGAAAGAGGTCCATCTGCCCATTGTGGCTGTGACGATCACCAAGCACCTGCCTACTCTGGTCCAATTTTCCAGCATATGGTCTATAGCATTGTATCCTATGATGCTTCAAGTGGTCATCTAAATGCGACTTAAATCTAAGCAGTGAATGAATGTTCACATTTTGTAAATTGATGAAAGAAATGTTCTTTACATATCAAAACTTGCTTTAATTCCGTTTTGAAGAAGTGTAAAATTGGCAAAATGTGAACATTCAATCACTGCTTAGTTAACCTGATTTGATGTCTGCATTATGGCTTAATTTAATTCCTGCCTCTACCATCCTTTCCAGTAGCGAGTTCCAGATCCCAGCAGCCACTTTACCTTAAATCCATGCCTCGAAGTATTCATCCATCTATTAAGGAGACATGTTTTTTCCTATGTACTCTCTACATACCTCATAGTTTTGTGCTCAATCAGGTGTGTATGTGTGTCCCACCCACCCGTCTATCTAGTCTCTTCAAATCTGGAATGGTCTAGCCCAGCAACATCCTGGTGAATCACCTCTACACTTTCTCTAGTCCAATCACATTTTTCCTATAGTGTAGCAACTATACTGCAAACTGTATTCCAGCTGTGGCCTAACTCATGCTTTGTACAGATCTCTCTTAAGGTCCCTATTCTTGTATTTAATGTCTTTACCAGTAAAGGCAAGTGTCCTATAATGCCGCCTTAACCATCTTAATCCATCTGTCTTGTTGCCTTGAAGAATTTCTGGACATGCAAACCAAAATTTTTCAGAGTACCACAGGCACCCAAAAAGTGATGTTGTCAATTTGCTTAAGCAGTCAATAGCTTTGAAGTAGTCTCACATATGTCAGACTAATTATTAACAGACTGATTTTTACTTTTCTAATAATTATTTTATGGAACAAAATAATGGTTAGAGCATGCACATGACATTTAAAATCAAGCTTGAAAAAATGTTATTTTTTTTAATTGCATGTTTTTTTTAAACTGCATGATGAAAATAATTGACATTCTTTTGCAAAGGATTGGTTTCACAGGGCTGGAACAGTTGTTTAGTAGACTGGATGGTAATAGAAAGCCAGGTACATGTCTTTCAAAAAGATTGTCAGCGATTTTAACAGATATTCAGATGTGAAAAGAGAGGGTGTTATTGATTCTTGTCACAATTGATTGTGTACCTCATGGAGTTGAACTGCACAGTTTGTGGAGAAGCATGATATTACTGGCAGCAACTTCAGGATTTCTGCACTTGCCATGTGTGTGGATACAGCAATTGCTATCAGTTTTTGAGGAATAATGGCAAAATCCAGGCCAATTAATCATATTTAAGGCTGAATGTATATGGTCACTTTTTTTTGTTTTGTCTTTGTTCACGGTCCTCAGCATTATTGTGTCGTGTTCTCAAGATTTAACTTTCCTTTGTTTAATTCTGTTGGATGATGATGGTCAGTGCTGGGAGGTGGAACATTTTCATTTCTGGCATCCAACATTAGTGTGGAATTTGTTACTAGATTCCAAGGAAAGTCTCCTCTACTTTGTCCCATTTTCTGCCACAGCTCGACCTCGAGCTACCAGCCTTATTGCACCAGTAAGACAGTCATTTATGTGCTTTAATTGCCAATTATATTTTCAGATCTTTGAGTGAAATTGCAAAAGATAGGGCAATTTTTATGGTATGTCCCTATTCATGCAAGAAATTAGATTGAGATATGTGAACCACATTCTGCATTGGCCCATTATATAACTGTGGGGCACCCAACAGGACTGAGCTAAATTTAAGATTTTAGAACTGAAAATCTTTTAACTCACCGTTCCATTCTGTTTACAATTATATAGTTGATATATTTTGTAAGCTTGTAAATATTTACTGCTACTAACATTTTTGGAGGAAAATAAATGCACTACTGCATGCGAAGCAATCGTTTTTGGGACTGTTACCTGGAAGGGCATAAGCTCTTAATTTGGTTTCCTGTGACTTGTTCTCATTCAAATTTGATATATTTTATGCCATTAAATCAGTTCCTTCATAAGTCAAATGAACACTCAAGCATCTGTTTTGACAGTGACCATGGTTGAGCATCCTTGCTAGAAGATTTGAATCAGATTTTAACTGGCTATATCCTCTTTGGGATTGGAAGAATAGTTAAGTTTGTACTTCCTTAGAGGAGCAGATCCATACTATTCTGGAGTAACAAGAGCAATGCATAAAATCCCCTGCTTGTATTGTCCTGATGGAATTTAGCTTGGTGCTTTTAAATCTGAATCATTATTTTATATTCTGCTTAATTATACATGTTCCTGGGATTTCACTGCAGGCGTTGAAGAACCAGAAGATTGCTGAAGCAGCCATGGAAAGTATGCAACTACAGCTGTCTGAGCTGTGTCGCTCAGAATCTCTCAGTCGTGCCAAAGAGCAGCATGAAGCTGTCATTTGTGCTCTTAAACAGAAACATGAGGAATCAAGCTTGGTCATGCAGCAGACACTTGATGCAACAAGCATTGCATTGGAAGAGCAGGTTAGAATTTCGCCCATTTGATTGTGAAGTTTTGTACTGCTGTGCTGCAATTATTGTACAAGTTTGCCTGATAAAAATAATTGTCTGCTTGAAAATGTATTCTTTCAAATAATATATACATACAATTGGATAGAGCAATAAAAACAAATGTTTTTAAACATAAGTTCTGGGACACAATAAAAAGGACATTAAGCCTAAATTACGTTAACTGAAACATAATGAGATGTTTGTACAAATCCTGCTAAATACCATAGTATTTAGAAAAAATACTTGAAAAGTGTATTTTGTGTGCACTGTTCTCCGTCACCTGTGTTGTGAGAGTCAGCTACTAAGTTCAAGATGCTAAATGATGCTCAAACTTGGTTTTGATTTTTTTTTTTTCTTTTTCTTTTTTCTTTATTCTCTTTTCCATCAGCAAGAGATTTGTAAGCAACTTCAGAAACAAGTTAAACAGTTGGAAAGGCAACAAGAAGAAGCTAAGTTGGAGAAGGCAGAAATAATTAATGGACTGACTAGAAGTTTAGGAGCAAGTCAACAGCAGTGCAGAGATTTATTGCAAACAGGTTGGGAACCTACTAAACAACATAATTAAATGCAACATTAAAGCTGCAGTGTAATGTTTTTTTGTGAATGAATTTATTTTTTTGTCAACCACAATTTTTGATCGTTCTTCTCATCTATAACTATGTCACAATTTCCAGTCACCATGCTTTATAGGGACACTGTAATAGTGTCACATGTACTGCTGTTTCTTTCTTAAGCCTTGCAAAGTGCCAATGCTCACAAGTGGACCTATAATCTTGTAGAACACAGTCTTCAACTCATGATTGGGTTAATACTCCTTTAATGTTAAATTCCAGCACTGTAAGCTATGTTGCACATATGTTCCAGGTTCAGTGCAGGAGATCACTCAGCTTCGGATTCAAGTTCAGCAAGTTCAGTCTGCCAAGAACATCAGTGATAGCATGAACAAGGCTTTACAGGTTATCATTTTATTTTTATATTTGTTTGTGGGATGTGGGTGTTGCTGGCTGAGTCGCCATTTCTTGCCGATCCCTAATTAACTTAAAAAAAATGCGGCGTGTCTTTTTGAATTGTTAGGTCATTTGATATAGTTACACCACAATGCCATTACTGAGGGACTTCCAGGATTTTGACACCGTGACAATAAAGGATTGATGATGTATTTCCAAACCAGGATGGTGTACAGCTTGGAGAGAAAATTGCAGGATATAGTATCTACAGTCAATGTACTTCTAGATAGTGATGGCTCATGGGTTTGGAAAGTGCAATCTAAGAATTTTGGTGAATTTCTACAGTGCTACTGTGCACCGGTGATGTAGGGAGTGAAAGTGTTGAGTGGTGCCAATCAAGTGAGCTGTTTTGTCCTGGAAGGTGTCAAACCTTCTGAGCATTATTGGAGCTGCATTGGTCAAGGCAAGTGGAAAGTACTCCATTACATATCAATCTTGTGACTTGTAGAAGATGGGCCTTTGGGAAATGAAGAGTTGAGTTTTCATTGTAGGATACCTAACCTCTGATCTGCTCTTGTATTTACATGGATAGAATAGATTTCAAATAGAATGAAATTTCAAGAAGAAGGAAGAAGTCAAGAGCACTTGAAATGATTTTGAGGAAATGTGTTATACTTCCTGAAACATAAGGAAAGGAACAACATTTTAAAAACTAGTATCCCAATTGTTGTTCAAGTTCATTCAAAGAAATAAAGTGCATTTAATTGAAGAGCTCACTGGACTCTACTTTGACAGGAACACACTATTCTTGTTTACAGGAATCTTTTGCAAATCTCTTCTCCAGAAGTAATTTTTACTATTTTGAGATGTTTATGTTCTTGTGTTGAAACTTGCCAAATTTAATTAGCTGTTTGCTTTTCCCTACTTTTGGACTTGTGTCCTTCCATTGTACCCAAGTTATACCTTTGAAAGCGAAGTGAGAGTTTTGTCCCTCAAATTTGCGTGAATTGAAATCATAACTTTTATTTTCATTTTTTTTCAGGAAGAACTGGCTGACTTGAAGGAACAGATTACTTTTTATGAATCCGCTGTGAAGATTAATGTTCTTACTAAAGACATGGTAGAAGAATTAGAACTTCCGTTATCAGATTCCTACATGGATCTTGGTATTAAGAATGGGAAATGGAAAGCTCCCAGGTTCCAAAGGTAGATTCTGAAATTAATGTGCAGTCATGGAATTGTTAAGTGCTAGTTGCAGTCTTTCATCTTTTAAATCTGTTTCTAGGTGGTATCTTGCAAAATGCTTAGTTTTTTTTACTTACGGATTTATATAAATGATGTGATGATTACTGAACTTAGCTGTCTACTATTTTGGAGATGCATTCATCAGTAATTTAGTTTGGCATTTTAACTTGTATTTTACAGTCGTCGTGTTGTCACCTTTACAATCAGTGAAATGCTCCATTAATGAAATTCATATGGACAACTTACAGGTCTGGGCTGATACATGGCAAATAACATTGTTTAGCATTTCTATGGCATGAATGACCAGCTCCAACAAGAATCTAACCATCTATGCTTAATATACAAACTGAATTATAAACCATGAATCGCCCATGCAAGCAGCATCCTGGATGCCGTCACTAGCCTGTTACACGACTGGACAAAATGCTGGGTATTCTGCAGCAAGTGATTTTCTAAATGTTTTTTCACAACCTACAAAATACACATCATGAGTGTACTGCTGTGCTGTCCATTTGACTGGATGAGAATTCCAACAACACTACATTATCCAGTTCACTTGATAGGCATTTAATCCATCACCTTCAACATTACACTTATTCTAGTTGAGTAATGTGGTTATAATGTGTAACGCCCACAAAATGCGCTACAACAATTTGCCAAAGCTTTTTCAACAGTGGCATCTAGAAGGACATGCCAGCACATGAAACTCCCTACTCTCAAATTTCCATCCAAATAATGTTATTTTGATTTGGATGTGTGGTATATATCCCTTATGAATACTGTATTAAACTTTGGGAACTCTCTAATGATCAGCACTGCATCTAAACAATATGAACTGTTGTTTTTTCTCAAAGTAGTCCATCGTCAACTTCTCAAAAGCACTTGGGGGGGTGGATTATAAATGGCAGACACATCCAACGAACAAATCATTTTTTCCAAAATAATAAAAGAAGTAGGATGTAAGAAAAACAATTAGTGTAAAAAATGTTAATACCTTTGGTTGCAATGCTTCCTCCTTCCTTTTTGTTTGGCACTGCCTCCATAGTGTTATTCCAGTGATGGTTTAAAATAAACCCTTCTCTCTGGGGTAATCCACACTTCTGTCTTGTTGATGAGATTCTGCTGCTGCTTGTTATTTGCCATATTTCCTTGTGAGAGAGAATTCTTTATCTGTAAGCATTGTGCAGTCCATTTATTTGGATGTCATCGCTGTCATGGTTAAATATGGCAATGTGTGAAAGTTGCGCAGTGTAGTATAAGCTTGCAACATCTCTAAGAAATAAAGCTATGAATATAGGGTGTAACTCATGGTTTTTAATATTTGAAGGCCTGTTGCACACTTGGAAGAATGTAGCATTTGCAGATGTTTTCACTGACATTGACAACTCTTGTGAGATCATCGAGTTTTTATGGCACTATTTCCAGTTCGCTGAAGCTCAACTCTAGCATCAGCTGTCATGGCTTTCTGGTTCCAGTGCCTTTGCAGAATTGTGTTGAGAGTCCCCTGATCCCCGAATGGATCTCTTCCTCCCCACTAAAGCTCAGGAAAATGTCAGACAATCTTCGAGTATACACTCTCCCCTTGCCCCATAGTCCACTCTTCATCCTATTTGGCTTCTCTTACACTGACTGTTATAGAACCAGCTGCACGAGAATCCATCTCCTTGTTTAAGAGGGTGCCGACTTCTCTCAAACTTGGGTCTTCTACTGAGGTATACAGCCAATTGTCACTATATTTAGCCTTGGCTGGATGTGGTAGTTATAAAATAACTATAAAATAAAGTAGTCAACAGAGTTTTGGAGTGTTGACAGCATTGGAAGTATCAAACATGCATATCACAGTCCTCATTCTTGTTTATAAGAACTGTCAAATTTTACACCTTACCCTTTCTGTTCAGGCTTGCACTAAACAGAATGTGTGACAGTAAGTCATTAATGGGCAGTCCTTGCTATTAACTTGCAAAAGTGAGAATCAGCATGTTTAAAACAGACCTATTTTATTGTGGGTGACCTGCATTCCAATAACCATTATGTAAATAGTTTCAATCAAGACTGAGATAAATAATAAAACAAAGGTACAAGTCTTCAACTATAAAAGTTTTGGGCAAGGCTAAGCAAGATACTCAAGTGTGTTTTTTTTAAATTTACCCTTTTTTATCTGCTTCTATAAGCTCAATACAGCAAGATGGCTCAGCTAAGATGTCTAAGGATGAGATAATAATGGAACTGAAGTCTGAACTGGAGCGATCGCTCAGCAGCCTCAGAACAAAACGTCATCAAGTGACTCAGCTTCAGCATGAAAGTAAAGAAAGTCAAAAGCAAATAACTGAGATTAAGGAGCAGTTACAAAATGCTGAAAAAATGGCAAGAAGCCATGAGGTTGGTTGTATGATTGCTTCTTTTCTCAACATGTAATATTTGATTTTAAAAAAAGTATTAAAAATGAATGCTTATGCATGTAGTTTAAGTGATCTACTTCTAACACCATTATGAGCAAAATTTAATGCTTCAGTCCACTGGACATTATAAAGATATTACCATACTGTGTCAACTAGTTTCTGCCTGTTTGTCCAATGTAGTGTTTGTTACAGTTCTTGCAAGGTATTTTGTGTAAATGACATTAGTTTTGCTTGTTGGCTATATAGGATCCTTCAAGTTCATTAGCTGCTGTTTTAGTGTATTGATGGGTTTGTGGGCTACCATGATGCCATGAGGTCGGAGTAGTCTGGCATGTCTTATAATATTTCAACAATTGTACTTTGAAGCAAATAGATGTCCTCGATGGATTTAGTCTCTTAGTCACATTTAGCATTGAATTTTTCAAGGAGTCTGGTTTAAGTTTCAACTTAAACAAAATGTCTAATGCCTGGATTCGTTCATCCTGTTTTCAGAGGACTGGGTCCTACATATATGCTTGCTAGTGTATTTACATGAGCTACATCATGAGCCCTATAGATATTCTTCGAGGTAATTTAAGATTCATTCATTTTCTAGATTATACAGCAGGTGCTGACCAATCTTAGATTCACATTTGACGTTTCTCATTGTTTTGATTTGTGGAAGCATGACCTGTGCGACTAAACAACGGTTACCTGAATGGGTGCAGCTCCAACACTCAAGCTTGACACTATCCAGAACTAAGTAGCCCATTTGATTGGCACCACATCCAGAAACATCAATTGAATGCTTCACCAACATTCAGCAGCAATGTGCCATCTTTAAGATGCATTGCAAAAATTCATCAAAGCTTCTTAAAAAGCACCATCTAAACTCATAGCCATTACCATCTGGAAGGATGGGAGTAGCAACTATATGGGAACGCCACCACCTGCATGTTCACCTCCAAGCCACTCACCGTAATGACCTTGGTGTATCACTGTTGTTTCATTAACAGAATCAAAATTCTGCACCTTCATCCCTAGGTCTCTTTGTTCGGCAGTACTCCCCAGGACCCTACAATTAATTGTATCACTAATACGCATTATAGTGAAATTTGTCTGTTCACAATAGGCAGTATACGGACCATGTTCAGATACCCAGTGCTTGCAAAATTTTAACACATTGAGACTCCTTGTTAACTGCAGTCTTCATCCTTTATGAATTTCAAATTATTCAAACTGTTTTGCCCATTTCTATCTAATATTAATCTTGATCATTTTTATTGTCACATGGCTGTTGATTCTCCATTGTAGTAAATTTAAAATAACTGTGCACAAATCAGCTTGTACCTCTGACACTGCAATTTCCTTGAACACTTTGTCCTGTCCAGGAATGCTATTCTGAACATCTCCTTCGTGTTGACATTGTCAGCATCATGGTCCTACACTCTGCGAGTCCCTCTTTAAATCCTGCATTCCAATTTTCTCTACACCTTTTAGAAAGGTCTTCCTAACTTTGCTATCCAATTGAATACATTTTTAGTGCTTTGGGATTTTCTTTTACCAGGTTTTGAGAAGATTTGTAGCTCAGGTTGAGGTTCTGGATGTAGGTTTGCTCACTGAGCTGGAAGGTTCAGTTTCAGAAAGGTTCAGGTTCAGTTTTGTCACCATACTAGATAACATCATCAGTCATTTATTCTGGTGGCTAGTTTTCTGCCTGTTTGTCCAATGTAGTATTTGTTACAGTTCTTGCAAGGTATTTTGTGTAAACTACATTAGTTTTGCTTGTTGGCTGTATAGGGTCCTTCAAGTTCATTAGCTGCTGTTTTATTGTGTTGTTGGGTTTGTGGGCTACCATGATGCCAAGAGGTCTGAGTAGTCTGGCATTCATTTCTGAGATGTCTTTGATGTAGGGGAGCGTGGCTAGGGTTTCTGGACGTGTTTTGTCTGCTTGTTTAGGTTTGTTGCTGAGAAATCGGTGAACTGTGTTCTTTGGGCACCCATTCTTTTTGAATACATTGTATAAGTGATTTTCCTCTGCTCTTCGTAGCTCCTCTGTGCTGCAGTGTGTGGTGGCTCATGGAAATAATGTTCTAATTCAGCTTTGTTTGTGGGTGTTGTGGATCCCATTTACCACCCCTGAAAAAAAAGGACATGACATCACCACATGGAATAACATCACCAACCCAAGGAAACCTAAACACATAAATAAAAAGCAGGCCATATCACCAGTGCTTTATCTGGAAGCTCACTGATGTTACCTAGTATGGTGACGAAACGTCTGAAACCGAACCTTCCAGCTCATCGAGCAAACCTGCATCCATTTTCTTTTACGTTTAGAAGTATGTTGGGTGTGGCAGGAGACTGCTGTGCAGATGATAGAAATACTTTAGAAATGTCCTCAAAGAATTTCCGAAGAAGTCAAACATCCTTTCTGACAGCTGGGAGTCCCCGACTTATAACTGATCAAGATGGAGCAGGCTCATTCTGGATGCACCAGGGTCTTTGTCAACGCAAGTGAAGTTAAGACATTGGAGAGAGCACACAAATCTTGTAACAACTCATCTACCTGACCCTCGAGGCACCACCACCACTTGTGGCAGAGACTGCAGATTATGCATTGGACTTAAATGCCATCTCAGTACTCCACAAGCAAAGTCATTCTTGATCCCAATCTAAGAGAAAGGGATAGCTATTTGTACTTTGTGTGCTTTTCATTTAAAAAAATTGATTCCTGATTATTTTGAATTGCTTTTCTTAATTTTGCTGTCAATCATTCTTGAATTTCGGGTTTTCTTTTCTATAATTTTTAGCTTCATATTTGTTTTGGCGGTGTGGAATGTTTCCATTAGCAGAAGTTCAATCAGTCTCTTTTTGTCTTATGATTGTGTGACATCAGCTAGCTATTGTTGATGAAATGTAGAATGGAAGCATGTCTGTGAAATAAGTAGATTAAGTCTTTATTTTTCATTTGGTATTCACCAAACCAGTTGCTTTTAGAATACTCAAAGCTATATAACGGAACTTAATTGTACGCATTCAGGTCCGAGCCAGCACTTTGGAAAAGCAGCTAGAAGCGGTAGGATCCTGCTCATCCACCTTTGGAAAGGCTCTTCAAGAAGAAGTTGAAAAGTTGCGATGTGAGACCCAGGCTCTACGCAAAGAAACTGAGGTAAAAATTTAATTGCAGCTCAGTGTAAATTTTTAATGGATACACAATAAACGATTGCATTTCTTGATTTAATCCTTCTTTAAAACAAATACCTGTTTACTTCTGTAGGATAAACAGCAGCAGATTGAAAAACTAATTCATAGTGAGAAGCAATTTAAAGAAGCAAACCAGGAGTTGTACAATGAGATGCGGCAGATGATTCAAGACTTTGACAAGGATAAGCAAGAGGCACTTGACAGGTACAGTGTATAGCCATTAGTTGAATAAAGTAGGCATCAGTCAACGATGCAAAAATATTTGTTGATTCAGGCTCTCATACTTATTGAACTTCAAATCAGTTAAAAAAGCTCAAGATAATTTGTGCAAGAGTTAAATGCATTAAAATCTTTGTTTTATAAGCGGGACAAAGAATTACTTTGCATTTTTCTTTGTTTGATATACCATTGCAGATGTGAGCGAATTCATCAGCAACATCATGAGGATTCCAAATGTCGACTTCAGCAGGAGTTGCAGGAACAGCATGAATTGGAGAAAACACAGCTGACTCAGTTCTATAAACAGCAGATCATGCAAGTAAAGTGAGTGTGTGATAGGCAAAGACTTTACAGAGATATTTCTAATTTGAATTCAGACTTGATCAAATATCTGTTAATGAAAGTGAACAATGTTGAATAGTAGATTTTACTAACATAGCTACAGTAACATTTTAGTTGCATAGGTTGATTTCGCAGAAAATACTTCATGTATTCTCAATATAGGGAAATGTACTTTATAAAATGATTTTAACCAAGAAATCAAAGGGCTCAGTGATCAAAAGGACATGTATTGTTCCCTGATTTTTATGTTTTTACAAACTCACATGCCACCCAATTAGGAGTACTGAAATCACTATGCTGCACTTTTTAATTTGCTGCTCAGAATTCAATTTAACAAGCACATGGAAAAGCAGAGAAACAGACAAATAATATATTCAAATGAGCAAATATGAATGTTCATGCATGATATAATAAACACTGATGGCTAGTTATATTACTGATGAAATGATATCTTGTTTATCCAACAGTTGAATATGATTGAATTTTATATTTTTTGGACACATTCTTTTTCTATTCTATATCTTTTTTATGCACTAGTAATCACCTGGAACAACTGAACAATGAGATGTCTGGAGTGCAGGAGTGCTACATTACCATCTGTAAAGAAAAGGACTCCTTGGAAAGCAAATTAAGGGAAGAAATGTCCCTCAAGCTGATAACAACTGAACAGGAAGTTAGTACCTAATATGGAAAAGGAAATTTTGTTCAATGAATTTTTTTCAATATCATAATTCAGGATTGAAAATCATAAACTGACTATTCATTTTGAAACTTGAGATGATGTTGCATAATATTCTTAATCTTGTACTTCCTATGCTTGAATAGTAAAGGAATTGAGGGTTAGAGTGAGAGGGTGGAAAATGGAGCTGAGGCCACGAAAAGACCAGCCATGATCTTATTGAATGGCAGAGCAGGCTGAAAGGGCCGGATGGCATACTCCTGCTCCTAGTTCCTATGTTCTTATGTTATAACTACTTTTGCAATTTACATATGCATAGTCAGAGTGAAGGAGACCTCATCGGAGTGAATAACTGGAAATTTGGGACAAAGTGAGAATTCAACTGGTAAATCTTACAAGTTTAAGTCAAGAGTAAATGTTAGAATCGGACCTAGATACAATAGTCTTTAAAAGAGTTAAAATAGCCTAGTTTAACAGGCTAATTAAACTAGCTGATAGTTATCTGATAGTTATTTATCAAAAAACTGTGGCAGGTCATTCGGGAAAAACAAGTGATTCATTAGAGTTACCTATATAAGGACGCATTCAAAGTGCTCAGTCAGAAGGAGGGAGATTTTGTTTGTGAGATTGAAACAATGAGTAACTGGAAATTAGAGCAAAGTGAGAATTCAGGGCAGAGGGAACAGAGCTGCTTTAACTAAGGTCTGTCTCCAAAATGCAGAGTGAACAGGTGAAGAAATAAAATGCAGATCGGGATGCCTACCTGCACTAAGACAATGGTGGTGTGGCATCATAAATATAGAGAAAGCAACTGATTAGGTTGTACTTCTAGTTTTTTTTTTCTCTTTTTTTTTCTGAGAAATAACTTGTTAAGCTTTAATAGTAAGTCTATACTTATTCTAAGGGTAACAAATAGTTTTTAAGAGTTATAAGAAGGCAGTTCAGAAGGGCCTGGTGAGGTATACATGCTGTGGTATGTGTTAAATCATGGACAAACCATGTGTCTAAGACTAATATATATATAAAATGTATTATTGGTTTCACAAGCTTGAGGTCTGGGATCAGAAATTGAATATCGACTGGAGTCACTGTTATGCTTCCTCAAAGTACAGAGCTGTGTGGATAGCATGAACAGGAAATTGGTCACACTGCAGATTTAAGACATACAGGTAGAGAAGGAATGGGTGACTGCCAGACAGTCTAAGAATACCAGGCAGATATTGCAGGAGCTCCTTGAGTTTATCATGCTTGCTATTTGGAAACTGGTGAGGGTGATGGTTCCTCATGGGAGTGCAACTAGTGTCAAGTCCGTGACAATACGGTGCCTCAGATGTACAGGGGAGGAGGAAAATGGAAGAGGGATAATCATTGGAAGTTCCATAGTCAAGCGAGTAGACAGGTGTTTGTGTGACAATAAACAGGACTCGTGGATGGTATGTTGCCTCTCTGGCGCCAGAATTGAGGATGTCATGGAGCAACTGCAATACTAACTTCTGGAAGATCAGCCAGAAGGCATGGTCCACGTTACCTACCTATGTCCATGATACTAGACGGATGAATTCCTGAAGACACATGTCAAGAATGTAAGAAAATCTCAAAAAAGTGATCTTAGGATTACTCCAAGTAATATGCTTTAGTGAACAAAAGAACAGGAAGGTTGTTTGAATAAATGGCTGGAGAACTAGTGTAGGAAGGAGGGCATCAGATTTCTGAGGAATTGTGACTGGTTCTGGGGCAAGAGGAACCTTGACAAGTTGGCAAGTTTACCTTTGGAACTGGGACTGATATCCTTGCTAGTGCTGTCAGGGTTAAGCAAGCTTGTTAGGGGGGTTGGTACCTGAGTGGTGACCCAACTTGGAAAGAAGTAAAGTTGTAACAAGAAGTCCTAAAGATGCTGGGGAGACAATAAGACCGGAGAAACAAGGCTGAGTATGTTTCAAAGCAGAATGATGTCAAAATTATAAAGTTAAGTACGTTCGAACTGAATGTATGCAGCATTTACAACAAAATAGATTATCTAAAGGCACGAATAAAGATAAATAGATATGATCTAACTACCATTACAAAAACATGGGTGCTAGGTTACACAGCACCTGGAGTACTATATGCAGTTTTGGTCCCCTTATCTCAGGAAAGATATTATTCCCAGAGAATGAATGTGATGAAAATTCACCATATTTGCTCCCGGAATGGTGGGCAGACTGGGCCTTTATTCTCTAGAGTCTTAAAGAATGAGAGGAGATCTCATTTAAATTTACAAATATTTGAAGGGATGGACCTTTTATGGGTGGATGCACTTAAGATGTTTCCCCTGTTTGTTTAGTCTAAAACTAGGGAGCACAGTTTAAGAATAAAAGGGATGCTTCTTTGGCCGAGATGAGGAGAAATTATTTTACTTGGAGGATTGTGTGCCTTTGGGATTCTGTTTACAGAGGACAGTGAAGGCTCGGTCTTTGAATATACTAAGGTAGCGATTAATTTCTGGTTACAGTGGCATAGGGGGATGGGGTGAGCAAAAAAACCATTGAAGTATTCAATCATTCTCATTGAAGGACTGCTTCTACAGTTTGAATGACCTACTTCTGTTTGTACTGTACAAACCTTGCAATAATCTTCTAACACTGGTAGAATTTTGAATGTGAAATCAGGTATTGGCCTGATTACTTTGTCTTGTGACTGACTGTTCTAATGAGTCCCAGATTTTTATATTTGAAAGGCATATATTGTACAAGGCTTGTGCTTTGTGATCATGAAGTGGTAATAGTGTCTTTTATGGTGTTTGATCAGGTGACTATTTTCAATTTTTTTTCCTCCTGAATCAACACTATTTGGAAATTGGCTGGCTCATCAAGAAAGTTTTGCATGTTCTTAAATCCCTGTTCCTGTTTCGTTGTTGGATTTATATTCCAACAATGACCACAAATCAAAAAAAGTCAGTAGGTTAAATAGAGTCACAGATTGACTGACTAGTTATTGTTGTTAGTTACAGTTCTGTCCTTTTGATCTTTTTAATATGAATTCAAATTCAATTCAGTTTTATTTGCGTTAGGATCCCAAACAAAATTAATTTGGAGAGGTACCACAAAAGCAAAATACTGTGCATGGTGGAAATCTGAAATAGGCACAGAAAATGGTGGAAATGCACATGGGTCTGTAGAGAGAAAACAGTTAACATTTCAAATCCTGTGATCCTCCTTCAGAAATTGAAGCAGCTAGGATAAGGTATTTAAGCTGATGATGGGGGATGGCAGGGGAAAGAATGATGGAGAGAGTGCCCAGAGAGAGTGTTATGGATCAGACTAGACCAACTAAAAGCATTTCAAGAAAGTAGCCTAGACCCTAACTTTGCTAGTTGTTTTAAGCAGGTGTAATGCAGATATCCAGAGGGCAATATAGTTGGTCAAACATGTAGTTTTAAACAAAACAGAGTTAATTTACAAGATTACCAAATGAAATACAAACAAAAGAGAACAGAATACCAAATAACTTAACCTATCTGAAAACCCAACAGATCATCCCAACCTAATGATGCTGTTCCAAATACTTGCCACAATTATGGGAACCCACAATTCCCATAAACACTCCTTGGCACAAAATGTAAAATCAAACACAGGAGAAATGTCAGAGAGAGAATGGAGGATCAGCCTCAGCCTGCTTCTTTGAATCCAGCCGCTTTTTAAACTCTACTTAACTGATTTCAGTGAATAGGCAAACTGCCCAAAACCAAATTAAACCAGAGAAAAGCTGAGCTGGGAGAACTGGCCGCTCCCCTTTCATTGTACAATTTTTTTAAACTTAAAAGCTTTTTGCCTGAGGCAGTATCTGTTTGCTATAATCAAATTGGCCTTAAAACCCTTCAAACTTAGATTTTTCGAAGTCTGTGTCTTTTATGATCTCTCTGGGAAAAAAACCCAAGAACCACATAACCTTGTTAAAGGAGCAGCATGACAAGACAGAAAAACGGATAGGCAGGCAAAAGAAGTGTTGATAGTAGGCCAGGGCAAAAGAGAAGCTAGATAGATGATAATGGTCACAATGAGTTGCTGTGAATTGATTGACTGTATTGACCCATTTCATGACAGGACCTGGGGTAGTGGGTTAGGTGATGGACAAGAAAGAGGGTCCTCAGGCTCTGAGATTGTTAAACTCAATACTTAACATTCTGAAGTTTGTAGTGTGCTCAAACAGAAGATGAGGTATTGTTCCTCCAGGTTGCATTGAGATTCGTTGGAAAACGAGGCTGTTCCCTAAGATAGAAATTTCAGCATGGAAACACGATGGTGTATTAAAGTGGCAAACAGCTGGAAGCTTCGGGTCATTTTTGCAGACAGATGTAGGTGCTCCGCAAAATGTCACTTATAGTCAAAGTGGTCATTTAGTCTCCTCAGTATGAAGCAGACCACATTGTGACAATCAATGCAGTAGACCAGTTGAATGAACTGTAGATAAATTGCTGCTTTGCCTGAGGCCTTTGGTGAGGAGTGAGCAAGTAAACTGGCAAGAGTTGCACCTTCTTTGATTGCATGGGAAGGTAGTGTGAGGAGGTATTGCGAGTGAATGAGGAGTGGACCAGAATTTCCCAAGAGGGAACAGTCTCTGCAGAATGCTGACAAGGGAGGAGTGGGGAATAAGTGTCTAGCAGTGATGTTTTGGTGGAGGTTACGAAATGGAAGGATGCAGATGCTGGCAAGGTAAAAAGTAAGGACAAGGGGCATCTTATTCATTGTTGTAGAGAAGGAAAAGAATGAGGGCAGAAGTGCAGAAAATGTGTTGGATGTGGGTAAGGGCCCTGTTAGTCAAGGTTGTAGGGAATCCTTGCTTGAGGAAAAAAAGTTTAATATGTCTTAGGCTTCCTGCAGAAAGTGCAAGGAGTCAAAGTAGATATTGTTCAAAGTGTGGACATGCTTAAGGTGAAGGAGGATGATGGTGGATGGCGACAGTTCAGGCTGCCGTTTGAGGAAGAAACGGAGAGCCCCAACACCATCCTGATGGGGAATGGACATGTAGAAGGATGGTGAAGAGGAGTTGGCTGGTGTCTGTAAGCTGGACGTTTTAAAACTGATATAAAGCATCAGAAAAATTGCAGGTGTAAGGGGGAAGGAACTGGACCAGGAGAAAAAAAATCAAAATCAGCTAAGAAGAAGTAAGTTATGTGCAGGAGAGACAGAGAAACAGTGGGTCTGTCCCAGAGCAATTCTGTTTGTGGATTTTGGGAGGAAGGTAGATGTGAGCTGTATGGGATTAGCAGGGAGAATAAGTGAGGAGAGTAGAGAAATTAAGGAAACCAATGTCACATCGACAATTGGTTGAGGGCAAGTACGAGAGTATAAAGAGAGTCCAGGTGGAAGGAGAGTGTTGGAGGAGGGTGACAAGGTCTCTGGGGCAGGGAACGGACTCTTGTCAAGAGTTTGATGTCATGTCATGTCCACAATTCATTGCAGTGGGAGCGCAAATGAATGAGACTCAGTCCTTTGAGTACTGAAAATTCAGCATCTGAGTGTGAACAGTCACGAAGTGCAGTAAATACCTGACAAGGTGTGGTTTGGAGAAGGAATGGAGTCAGAGAGATAGGGAGGAAGTTTCCAGAGGGGCATGGGTACCTTAGAGTTGCTGCAACCTTTGTTCCTTAGTGTCTGAAAGGAAGAGAAAAAGGTTATTGTTAAAACATTGAATAAATCGAAAGAATGAAGTCAAACTGGATGGCAGGACAGCTTTGAGAAAATATGAGGTGGTGCTGATGGAGAGAGATTGAGGATGTGCATATAGCAGCACATGACATTCAGCGTAGATCTCAGGGAACTACCTTCACTGCTTCTCTTGATTCCTTGTCTACAATTTCAATTGTTATGTCTTCAAATGAATTATGTCTGCTATGAGAAATATAAATATCCCATTTCAGCATTATGGCAGTTGTTTTAGTGTTGCAAAACAAAAAGTAGAATTTATGAGGCACAGCAAACATGTCATACAGTCATACCTTCAAACAGTAAAAGCTTTTAGACATGTTTTAAGGGCTTTTTCTATTCTCAAGTAAACCACTGCTTTTAGGAAAACATATATTTACTCTTTACTATATCCAGAATGCAGTTATATTTATAGTGCTTAAAGTGTAAACTTTGACTTTTCAGATGAAAAAGGCCTTTTCTGAAGAAATGAAAGAGCGTTTGAGAGAGCTTCAGGTTGAACTGGAAGAAAAGCATGAAACTCTGATGGTAGCTGCAAAAAACCAATGGATGGTGGAAAAAGAAACTGATATTGAGCAACAAGTTGAGAAGCGTGTTGCGTTGGCCAAAACACATTGGCAAGAGGAACAACAAAAGGTGATCATTTATCTTGCTAATAGTAAAAGTTAAAACGTAGTGCTGTGCGGATCCTTTGCTGTAGTCAACAAATTATTATTGAAGACCTTACAGATTTATTCTTAGCTTCATGCACATAAGGAAATAGAAAATACTTCTGTGTACTGATATGGCACTAGTGGTGTTATGTTGACTTTAAATTCTGACAATTATCATATTGCTTTGTGTTTGCAATTTTGCTTATTGTAAATTAATTGTTCTATCTCCCCACTACAGGAAGTTAGTTTCAATAGGGCGGCATAGTGGCTCAGTGGTTAGCACTGCTGCCTCACAGTGCCAGAGTCCCAGGTTTGATTCCAGCCTCGGGCGACTGTCTGTGCGGAGTTTGCGCATTCTCCCTGTGTCTGCGTGGGTTTCCTCCGGGTGCTCCGGTTTCCTCCCACAGTCCAAAGATGTGCAGGTCAGGTGAATTGGCCATTCTAAATTGCCTATAGTGTTAGATGCATTAGTTAGAAGGAAATGGGTCTGGGTGGGTTACTCTTTGGAGGGTCGGTGTGGACTGGTTGGGCCAAAGGGCCTGTTTCCACACTGTAGGGAATCTAATCTAATGTAGAGAGGTTGAATGTCTGGTAAAGAGGAAGAAGGAGGCTTACATAAGGTTGAGGAAACAGGATTCAGACAGAGCAGTGGAGGGATACAGGATAGCCAGAAGGGACCTGAAGAAAGGGATTAGGAGAGCTAAGAGAGGGCATGAAAAATCGTTGGCGGATAGGATCAAGGATAACCCCAAGGCATTTTATGCGTATGTGAGAAACCTGAGAATGACGAGAATGAGGGTAGGTCCGATCAAGGACAGTAGTGGGAGACTGTGTATTGAGTCGGAAGAGATAGGAGAGGTCTTGAACAAGTACTTCTCTTCAGTATTTACGAACGAGAGGGACCGTATTGTAGAAGAGGAGAGTGTGAAATGGACTGGTAAGCTAGAAGAGATACCTGTTAGGAAGGAAGATGTGTTGGACATTTTGAACAACTTGAGGATAGACAAGTCCCCCGGGCCTGACGGGATATATCCTAGGATTATGTGGGAAGCAAGAGAGGAAATTGCAGTACCGTTGGCAATGATCTTCTCGTCTTCACTGGCAACGGGGGTGGTACCAGGGAACTGGAGAGTAGCGAATGTTGTGCCCCTGTTCAAAAAAGGGAATAGGGATAACCCCGGGAATTACAGGCCTGTTAGTCTTACTTCTGTGGTAGGCAAAGTAATGGAAAGGGTACTGAGGGATAGGATTTATGAGTATCTGGAAAGACACTGCTTGATTAGGGACAGCCAGCACGGATTTGTGAAGGGTAGGTCTTGCCTTACAAGTCTTATTGAATTCTTCGAGGAGGTGACCAAGCATGTGGATGAGGGTAGAGCAGTGGATGTAGTGTACATAGATTTTAGTAAGGCATTTGATAAGGTTCCCCATGGTAGGCTTATGCGGAAAGTCAGGAGGCATGGGATAGAGGGAAATTTGGCCAATTGGATAGAAAACTGGCTAACCGGTCGAAGGCAGAGAGTGGTGGTAGATGGTAAATATTCAGCCTGGAGCCCAGTTACAAGTGGAGTTCCGCAGGGATCAGTTCTGGGTCCTCTGCTGTTTGTAATTTTTATTAATGACTTAGATGAGGGAGTCGAAGGGTGAGTCAGTAAATTTGCAGATGATACGAAGATAGGTGGAGTTGTGGACAGTGAGGAGGGCTGTTGTCGGCTGCAGAGGGACTTAGATATGATGCAGAGCTGGGCTGAGGAGTGGCAGATGGAGTTCAACCCTGCCAAGTGTGAGGTTGTCCATTTTGGAAGAACAAATAAGAATGCGGAATACAGGGTTAATGGTAGGGTTCTTAGTCAGGTGGAGGAACAGAGGGATCTTGGGGTCTATGTACTTAGATCTTTGAAGGTTGCCACTCAGGTGGATAGAGTTTGTAAGAAGGCCTATGGAGTATTATCGTTCATTAGCAGAGGGATTGAATTCAAGAGTCGTGAAGAGATGTTGCAGCTGTACAGGACTTTGGTTAGGACACAGTTGGAGTACTGTGTGCAGTTCTGGTCGCCTCACTTTAGGAAAGATGTGGAAGCTTTGGAGAGGGTGCAGAGAAGATTTACCAGGATGTTGCCTGGAATGGAGAGGAAGTCGTACGAGGATAGGTTGAGAGTTCTCGGCCTTTTCTCGTTGGAACGGCGAAGGATGAGGGGTGACTTGATAGAGGTTTATAAGATGATCAGAGGAATAGATAGAGTAGACAGTCAGAAACTTTTTCCCCGGGTACAACAGAGTGTTACAAGGGGACATAAATTTAAGGTGAAGGGTGGAAGGTATAGGGGAGATGTCAGGGGTGGGTTCTTTACCCAGAGAGTGGTGGGGGCATGGAATGCGCTGCCCGTGGGAGTGGTAGAGTCGGAATCATTGGCGACCTTTAAGCGGCATTTGGATAGGTACATGGATGGGTACTTAATCTAGGTTAGAAGTTCGGCACAGTATCTTGGGCCGAAGGGCCTGTTCTGTGCTGTATTGTTCTATGTTCTATGTACTATAGATTTTACTTTGGCAAAATCACAAATGTTGGTTTATCAATGACAGACCTTCACTGGAGTGCTACTTAATTACCATACTGTGTTTGTTCTGAATCACTAAAAATGTGCAAGTTATCCATTAAATGTGAGATTGGGAATGCCTAAGCCCTGAAGGAGATGAAAAGAGCTTGGCTTTATGTAAAGTTATTCAGGCTCCAGGAATGTTCCAAATTATTTTGTGGTCAATTAAGTACTCTGAGGTATAGTTATCATATTGTTGGAAAATGTAGAAACCATTTGTGCACAGCACAATCCCACAAACAATGTTATAATAATGATTAGATTCTATTTTTCTAAATTGAGTGAAATGTTTTGGATGGGAAATGTGAGAACCGTTTTCTGCTGCTTCTTTCAACTGGACCATATGATCTTTACACATGAGAGGGAAAATGATGCTTCTCAGAATTGATTGGTTTTGAAATACAGTGACTAATAGGCACTGCTTACATATCTATTACTGCATATCTTGTTGAGGATGTTTTAATTTCAAACTTGTTTCAACTTTTTATTAGCTCAAAGACCAAGAAATGCATGACATTGAAACAAAATGGCAACTTCGTCTCCATGACACTGTAGAAGCAATTAAACAAAAGACTTCACCTAAGGTGAACCAAATTTGTCAAACTGAAGAGTACACTGGTACCAAAGTTTATACTTGCCAAGAATTAGAATCTCCGCTTGCTGGTTTAAAAATGACATTGGAGCATCAAGTTGGGGAGGCTTTAGATCAACTTGAACAACAGAAAAACCATGAAGATAATGTGGCCAAACTGGTGAGTTAATGAATAATGATGTCATGACAAAACGTTAACAACAATGACTGATGTTACATAAATATTGGGGTTTTTTTTCCCAAGGCACTACAGGTTGGTGAAGGATAATGCCTCATAATTTAAGACCTTCTGAAGTGTTTAATAAATTAATTACTTCTGAAATGACCTTGGGCTTTCAACCACAATTTCTGAGCTCCCAAATACATTTTTTTGTTGTTCTGTTCTCCCTAAAGAATTCCCTCCATTGAAACATTTCTTAACCATACCTTGCCATCTGCATTTCGTAAATTTGGCCTTTCTAAAAGCACACCAGCGCCTCTACTTCCTTAGAAGGCTGAGGAAATGTGACATGTCCACAATCACCCTTGCCAGTTTTTATAGAAAGTATTCTATCTGGATGCATCACAATTTGGCATGGTAACGGCTCTGTCCAAAACGGCAAGAAATTAGAATTGTGAACGCAGTGCAGTCCATTATGACAACCAACCTTCCTTCCACGGACTCTGTGTACACTTCCCACTGCCTCGGGAAAGCAGTCACCATTATCAAAGACCTTTCTCATCCCATTTATACTCTCTTCCACCTCTTCCATCGGGCAAAAGATATAAAAGTTTGAAAACATGTACCAAAGATTTGCAAACAGCTGTTTCTGTGCTGTTATCAGACTTATTAGATTAGATTACTTACGATGTGGAAACAGGCCCTTCGGCCCAACAAGTCCACACCGCCCCGCCGAAGCGCAACCCACCCATACCCCTACATTTACCCCTTACCTAACACTACGGGCAATTTAGCATGGCCAATTCACCTGACCTGCACATCTTTGGACTGTGGGAGGAAACCGGAGCACCCGGAGGAAACCCACGCAGACACGGGGAGAACGTGCAAACTCCACACAGTCAGTCGCCTGAGGCGGGTATTGAACCCGGGTCTCTGGCGCTGTGAGGCAGCAGTGCTAACCACTGTGCCACGGTGCCGCCCACTATTAGATTACAGTGTGGAAACAGGCCCTTCGGCCCAACAAGTCCACACCGACCGGCCGAAGCGAAACCCACCCATACCCCTACATTTACCCTTACCTAACACTACAGGCAATTTAGTATGGCCAATTCACCTGACCCTGCACATCTTTTTGGATGGTGGGAGGAAACCGGAGCACCCGGAGGAAACCCACGCAGACACGGGGAGAACGTGCAAACTCCACACAGTCAGTCGCCTGAGGCGGGAATTGAACCCGGGTTTCTGGCGCTGTGAGGCAGCAGTGCTAACCACTGTGCCACCGTGCCGCCCGAACTGACCTCTGTTTGAGTTGATCTTTCACTGCACCTTCTCTGTAGCTGGAATGCTACATTTTGTTCTATGACTGTGATGTACTTATGTAAGATATAATTTGTTTGGTTGGCACACAGTACAATATTTTTCACTGTATCTCAGCACATGTAGCAATAATAAATCAAACCAAATCTGTGAATTCCTTCCATGTATCCACTACCACCTATATCCTGCACTGCTTCCAAACACACTTTGTTTTGCATCAATGTTTTAAAAATTCTCACGACTTAAGGCTCTTAAGTGCCTATCTTTGACATTGCATTAATTACAGTACAAAACTATTGCAGTTGTCAATTTTCGTAACCACTCCATAAGCACCAATTGTTCATGCCGTCATCTTTCTTTCCCTTTCTCTACCTCTCGCCAAGTCTCTCTCACGCCCCCCCCGTCTCTCCCCACTCCCTCTGTCTGTCTCTCCCTCCCCCCATTTCTCTCTCTCTCTCCCCCTCCCCCCTTTCTCTTTCTCTCTCTCACATCTCTCTCGCCTCTCTCTCTTCACCATCCTTTCTCCCCCCTTTCTTGCTCTCTCTCCGCCCTTTCTTGCTCTCTCTTCCCCCCCCTTTCTCGCTCTCCCCCTTTCTCGCTCTCCCCCTTTCTCGCTCTCCCCCTTTCTCGCTCTCCCCCTTTCTCGCTCTCCCCCTTTCTCGCTCTCCCCCTTTCTCGCTCTCCCCCTTTCTCCCTCTCCCCCTTTCTCCCTCTCCCCCTTTCTCCCTCTCCCCCTTTCTCGCTCTCCCCCTTTCTCCCTCTCCCCCTTTCTCCCTCTCCCCCTTTCTCCCTCTCCCCCTTTCTCCCTCTCCCCCTTTCTCCCTCTCCCCCTTTCTCCCTCTCCCCCTTTCTCCCTCTCCCCCTTTCTCCCTCTCCCCCTTTCTCCCTCTCCCCCTTTCTCCCTCTCCCCCTTTCTCCCTCTCCCCCTTTCTCCCTCTCTCTCCCCCCTTTCTCCCTCTCTCTCCCCCCTTTCTCCCTCTCTCTCCCCCCTTTCTCCCTCCCTCTCCCCCCTTTCTCCCTCTCCCCCCTTTCTCCCTCTCCCCCCTTTCTCGCGCTCTCCCCCCTTTCTCGCGCTCTCTCCCCTTTCTCGCGCTCTCTCCCCTTTCTCGCGCTCTCTCCCCTTTCTCGCGCTCTCTCCCCTTTCTCGCGCTCTCTCCCCTTTCTCGCGCTCTCCCCCCTTTCTCGCGCTCTCCCCCCTTTCTCGCGCTCTCCCCCCTTTCTCGCGCTCTCCCCCCTTTCTCGTTCTCTCCCCCCTTTCTCGCTCTCTCCCCCCTTTCTCGCTCTCTCCCCCCTTTCTCGCTCTCCCCCCTTTCTCGCTCTCCCCCCTTTCTCGCTCTCTCCCCCCTTTCTCGCTCTCTCCCCCCTTTCTCGCTCTCTCCCCCCTTTCTCGCTCTCTCCCCCCTTTCTCGCTCTCTCCCCCCTTTCTCGCTCTCTCCCCCCTTTCTCGCTCTCTCCCCCCTTTCTCGCTCTCTCCCCCCTTTCTCGCTCTCTCCCCCCGTCTCTCTCTCTCTCCCCCCGTCTCTCTCTCTCTCTCCCCCGTCTCTCTCTCTCTCCCCCCGTCTCTCTCGGACCGTCTCTTTCTCTCTCTCCCCCACCGTCTCTCTCTCTCTCTCTCTCTCTCCCCCCCGTCTCTCTCCCCACCATCTCTCTCTCTCTCTCCCCCACCGTCTCTCTCCCCCCATCTCTCTCTCTCTCTCCCCCACCGTCTCTCTCCCCCCATCTCTCTCTCTCTCTCCCCGTCTCTCCCCCGTCTCTCTCTCTCTCCCCCGTCTCTCTCTCTCTCTCCCCGTCTCTCTCTCTCTCTCTCCCCGTCTCTCTCTCTCTCCCCGTCTCTCTCTCTCTCCCCCCCGTCTCTCTCTCTCTCCCCCCGTCTCTCTCTCTCTCCCCCCGTCTCTCTCTCTCTCTCCCGTGTCTCTCTCTCCCGTGTCTCTCTCTCCCCCCGTCTCTCTCTCTCCCCCGTCTCTCTCTCTCTCCCCCCGTCTCTCTCTCTCTCTCGCCCCCACGTCTCTCTCTCGCCCCCCCCATCTCTCTCTCTCTCCCCCCCGTCTCTCTCTCTCTCCCCCCGTCTCTCTCTCTCTCTCCCCCCCCGTCTCTCTCTCTCTCCCCCGTCTCTCTCTCTCTCCCCCCCGTCTCTCCCTCTCTCCCCGTCTCTCTCTCCCTCTCTCCCCGTCTCTCTCTCCCTCTCTCCCCGTCTCTCTCTCCCTCTCTCCCCGTCTCTCTCTCTCTCTCCCCGTCTCTCTCTCTCCCCGTCTCTCTCTCTCCCCGTCTCTCTCTCTCCCCCGTCTCTCTCTCTCTCTCTCGCTGTCTCTCTTTCTCTCTCTCCACCGTCTCTCCTTCTCTCTCTCTCTCCCCCATCTCTCTCTCTCTCTCTCTCCCCCCGTCTCTCTCTGTCTCTCTCCCCCACCGTCTCTCTCTCTCCCCCACCGTCTCTCTCTCTCTCTCCCCCACCGTCTCTCTCCCCCCATCTCTCTCTCTCTCTCTCTCCCCCACCGTCTCTCTCCCCCCATCTCTCTCTCTCTCTCCCCCACCGTCTCTCTCCCCCCATCCCTCTCTCTCTCCCCGTCTCTCTCCCCCGTCTCTCTCCCCCGTCTCTCTCTCCCCGTCTCTCTCTCTCTCCCCCGTCTCTCTCTCTCTCCCCCGTGTCTCTCTCTCTCTCCCCCACCGTCTCTCTCTCTCTCTCTCTCCCCGTCTCTCTCTCTCTCCCCCCCGTCTCTCTCTCCCTCTCTCCCCCCGTCTCCCTCTCCCTCTCTCCCCCCGTCTCTCTCCCTCTCTCCCCCCGTCTCTATCTCCCTCTCTCCCCCGTCTCTCTCTCCCCCCATCTCTCTCCCCCCATCTCTCTCCCCCCCCTCTCTCCCCCCCTCTCTCCCCCCATCTCTCTCCCCCCATCTCTCTCCCCCCATCTCTCTCCCCCCATCTCTCTCCCCCCATCTCTCTCCCCCATCTCTCTCCCCCATCTCTCCCCCCATCTCTCTCCCCCCATCTCTCTCCCCCCATCTCTCTCCCCCCATCTCTCTCCCCCCCTCTCTCCCCCCACTCTCTGCCCCCCCCCTCTGCCCCCCCCCCTCTGCCCCCCCCTCTCTGCCCCCCCCTCTCTGCCCCCCCTCTCTGCCCCACCCTCTCTGCCCCCACCCTCTCTGCCCCCACCCTCTCTGCCCCCACCCTCTCTGCCCCCACCCTCTCTGCCCCCACCCTCTCTGCCCCCACCCTCTCTCCCCCACCCTCTCTCCCCCACCCTCTCTCCCCCACCCTCTCTCCCCCACCCTCTCTCCCCCACCCTCTCTCCCCCACCCTCTCTCCCCCCCCTCTCTCCCCCCCCCCTCTCTCCCCCCCCCTCTCTCCCCCCCCCCCTCTCTCCCCCCCCCTCTCTCCCCCCCCTCTCTCCCCCCCCTCTCTCCCGCCCCCCTCTCTCCCGCCCCCCTCTCTCCCGCCCCCCTCTCTCCCGCCCCCCTCTCTCCCGCCCCCCTCTCTCCCGCCCCCCTCTCTCCCGCCCCCCTCTCTCCCGCCCCCCTCTCTCCCGCCCCCCTCTCTCCCGCCCCCCTCTCTCCCGCCCCCCTCTCTCCCGCCCCCCTCTCTC